>NC_142772.1:47887598-48072598 GCF_988280905.1 Pimephales promelas
TGGATGCATGGCAGTGGATGGATGATTGGATGGATGGAAGTGGATGGATGGATGGATGGATGGATGATTGGATGCATGGATGCATGGCAGTGGATGGATGATTGGATGGATGGATGGATGGATGGATGATTGGATGGATGGATGGATGGAGATGGATGGAGATGGATGGATGGATGGATGGATGTGATTATAATTTTATTCATGAAATATTACAATGACCAAAATGACTAACTCTCGCAGTCTTGGATATTATGGATGAACGGTTGATAAAACAGTAGATACAGAACTAGATGGATAGAAGTAAAAGTAGAAGGATAGGTAGAAGTTAATGGACAGTAAAAGTGATTGGTAGAAGAAGATGGATAGTACAAGTAGATGGATATTAAAAGTAAATAAAACTAGATGGATAGGTAGAAGTAGATGGATGGATGGATGGATGGATGTGATTATAATTTTAATTATTCTCTCGCAGTCTTTGATATTATGGATGGATCGATGATAAAAAAGTATATATTGAACAATAGAAGAAGATAGAATCAAAAGTAGATGGATAGGTAGAAGTAGATGGATAGTAAAAGTAGATGGATGGATGATTGGATGACTGGATGGGTGGAAGTGGATGGATGACTGGATGGATGGATAGATGGATGATTGGATGGATGGATGGATGGATGGATGTGATAAGTTTATTTATGAAACATTACAATGACCAAAATGACCACCTCTCACAGTGTCTTGCTCAAATGAGTGCAGGTGTTAATGAATCTCTCGTGCTGTGTCACTGATACCATTAAATATCTGTTTGTTAACGGCACAGAAAACATGATTCTTGTATGAACATCTCCATCTGTTTTGGTGAGGAAAAGCACCCTGGAGAAGTTTACCCAGACCTCCATAAATAGCCATTAAACACATTAAACAAAACCCTCCAGGACATTAGCTCAAATAATGCTCAGCTAATCACTACCAGCGCCTTGTTTATATATTAGTTTGGTTTATGCTTTTATTAGATTGTGAGGACTTCCTCTCTCAGTTTGAATCCAGCCATGTGGTTTCCATTGAATCGTTTATTTGCTAGAGTACCAGCCATGTTTCCCCAGTAAAGATAAACTCAGTGTTTTCATTGAAAGGTTCATTGTTTAAGAACATCCAAGAAAACAACTGTACAATTTATTTGGAAATCGAAGCAGCTAAAATTCAGATGTTTAGTTTCTGACACACGGTCGACCAATCACAGCAGACTGAGCCATCTGACCAATCAGAGAAAAGGAAGCTCTCAGAAAGGATGTATAAAGTCAAGTGAAGTGAAAATAATACAACACAGATCAATAATATTGTTGAATATTAAATGTCCCCAACTAAGCAAGCAACAGTGGCAAGGAACCAAAACTCCGTCACTGACAGAATGAAGAACAAAAGCTTGGGAGAACGAAAGAACAGTGTGTGATTCGAGCAGCATTACAAGTCAGACTGGATCGGAACATTAAGAGAAATTGTCCATTTCCATCTGTTTGGAAGTCGAAGTAATCACGCCGGTATGGAGACTAGATGTTGAGGATCAGTGCCGATGCCTGTCGTATCGCACTTAAAGGAGTTCACTTTAAAAAAAACAACTTTTGCTGATAATTTACTCACCCCCATGTCATCCAAGATGTCCATGTCTTTCTTTCCTCAGTCGAAAAAAAATTAAGGTTTTTGATGAAAACATTCCAGGATTTTCTCCATATAATGGACTTCAATGGGGTCCAAACAGTTCAATGTCTAAAAGAGAGTTTCAGTGCAGCTTCAAAGGGCTTTAAACGACACCAGACGATGAATAATCTTTAAAAATGTAACCCAATGGCTGGGTTTGTCCATATTTGACCCAATATTTTTTAGAGTGTAGTCTTACAACATATACTGTATATAGAGTGATTTCTGTACAATGTTGTGTAGACTGGCATAAGTGAATTACAGAAACCCATGTGATGCCACATGCTCTCTGATGCCTCATACTGTACATCTGCTCTCACTCTCCACACATCAGCTGTCCGGATGGAAAACCGTTCTTCATTCTTTCCACGGCTGAGTTTCTCCAGCGGATCTGATTGAGGATCACTGAAACTCTCAGCATCTCTCCAGTTTAATTCAGACTCTGTGCTTTAGTTCATGATAGAAGATAACCTAATTAAAGGAGTAGTTCACCCCACGTCATTACACTCCTGTATTATTTCCTTTCCTCCATGAAATACAACATTTGATGTAGAATGTCCCATTTCCACCACATAAGAAAAAAAAACATACTTTTGTAAGTCATCATGACATAAAAAGTCAAAAGTATAAGATAAAAAGTTGAAATTACGAGTTTAAAAAGTCATAATTATGACAAATTGAAATTACAACATAAAAAAGTCATAATTATGGGAAAAATGAATGCTAGTAGAGTTCCTGCCGTATATGTCTGCTTCTTGTTAGTCAGTCGGTATCATGTGTATCACAGCTTGACTGAGGTAATGCAGCATAACCATGCATGACGGGCTACTGTACAGTATATCTCAATCTCTTTACACGTTAAAGAAGCTTTCTTTAAGTTTTACTTGAGTAAACAGAGTATTTCTGCTATATCATGAGATGCCTGTACAAAGATTATTGTTTATTGGTACTAGATTTTCTTTTATTTCAAATAAATTAAATAAATGTATTTAAATATTTCCCTAACATTTAAGTTTAAATTAAGAAAATAAAGAAAAATGTATTTATTTTTTTACATTTAAATATTTTCAAATAAATGATTTACATTTATTTATTTATTGAAATAAATGAAATAATTTTCCGCTAACACTAAGTTTATTTATAAACTGTTTATTTATGATGATATAAATAATATTTCAATAAATATATTTATAAATTATGTAAATAAATCTATTTATTTATTCATTTAAATACATTTTCTTAAATAATTTCAAATACATTTTTTTCATTTATTAATTCAAATAAAAAAGTTTATTTATAAAATACATTTATTTATAATATAAAAAAAAATATATATATATAAAATATATTTAATATATATATATATATATATATATATTTAATATATATATATATATATATATATATTATTTAATATATATTATATTTAAAATACATACATCTATTTACACAATTTACATTACATTTTAAATACATTAAGTAAATGTATTTAAAAAATGTATTTTTTTCCTAAAAACAAAGTTTGAATAAAATTGAATGAATTAATGAATTACAAATATATTTAAAGTAAATAAATTTACGGTAACACTTTATTTCGATAGTCCACTGTAGACATTTTACTAACTATAAGTAACTTTTCAACTACATGTCAACTAACTGTCATTAGAGGATTAGTAGATTGTCAGCTTAATATCTGCTAACACTTTATTTTGTTGGTCCCCCAACAGACATTCAACTGACTATAAGTAACTTGGCGACTACAAGTAAACTTATTCTCCTAACCCGAACCCTAACACCTAACCATAACCTAACAGTCTACTGACAGTCTACTATAATATACTACTACTCTAATGAGAGTTAGTTGACGTGTAGTTGAAAAGTTACTTATAATTAGTAGAACGTCTAAAGTGACTATCGAAATAAAGTGTAACCAGTTTTTTATTATTTAGTATTAAACACAGATAAAGTGCAGTCAGCTGATGATGATGACAAAATAAATCGTTTCATGTCGATACGTCATCTTGGGTCATTATATTATGAGTATCATATCAGCCTGAATTTGTATATCGGTGAATCCATAAATAATATTAATACTTCTTTTTTAATGCGTCTGTGTCTTTTCCATTTCTCACACACAGGGATCTACCTGCTGGACTTGATTTACATCGACTCGGCCTATCCAGCGTCTGACAGCATCATCGAGACTCAGCAGAGAACCAATCAGATGAACAACATCCTGCGGGTGATCTCTGACCTCCAGGTGTCCTGCACATACGGTCAGTTCATTTCCCTCAAATCTGCGGGGGGATCTCAGATTGATACACACGTGTGTTTATATAGCCTCCACCTCCTCACAGATCACCTCGTGACGCTGCCGCATGTGCAGAAGTACTTGATGTCTGTTCGCTACATCGAGGAGCTTCAGAAGTTTGTGGAAGACGACAATTTCAAGTAAGTGAGGGACTCGTGGTCTCAAGGGTTTAACTTGCAGCGGAGGTCCTTCAAACATCATGATGACTTTAGCAGGACGCGTGGCACCAGAAGCCCAGAGCGAGGGCGACCCGTCGGCCAGACTCGTGATTTAACCCACAGCCAGGAAACAGCCATCATTTCTTTTTAGACGGGCATCCCTAGGCATTTGACTCTGGGAATTCACGGGTCACTGCTTTTATAGGCAAACAACACCGTGATTAGTTTTTTGGGTGGTCGGCACAGTAAGAAGCAAAGTCATCACATAAATGTGGTGAAACTGTAAACCGCTTTTAGACATTTTGATTGTGCCATTAAATAGTGTTTTGCACAAATGCAATGTGTTTTTATTAAAAGCCCTGGGTGTTCTGTGAGTTTGAGCAACATTGCATTGCTTAAGCTCAGCAGGGTTTAGGCCGAGCGAGTCCACTCCAAACACATGCTGGAAACAACAATGAGACATAAATCCTCATATGCAATTGTTCTAAATCATATAACGTATATCTACTTTATGCTTACGGCAATTCGGTGTCAGAATTGTGTTTAAATTAAAATTAAATAGTTGGATGGTGTTTGTAGCAACATTTTCAGACCATTTTATTTTTAATTCCGTGATTGGTTATGATAGTATACGTATATACTGAAGAATCGTGCGAGAGTCAGAATGACCACAATGCCTTAGTTTAAAGGACACACTCTTAGAAGAAATGGTTCTATTTAGAACCAGAAATGGTTCCATCCCCTGCTTCATGGAACTCCAAAATGGTTCTATATAGAACCATTTTTTGGGTAAAAGGTTCTATTGCCCAAGTACGGAACCCCAGTGTTCTATATAGAACCCAGAGGAACCCTTTTTTTAAGAGTGTATAGAACCTTTTAGGGGTTTCAAATACGTAGCGCTGATAGAACCTTTTAAGGTTCTATATAGAACCTTTTCTTCTAAGAGTGCAAGGTCACCATTTTTCAGCCTGTTTTGTGTGAGTGCGCTCTTAGAACTTTACACTACTGGTCAAAAGTTTAAATAATTCATATTTCATTATGATTTTGAAAAAAAAGCCTCTTCTGCTCACTACGGCTGCATTTATTTGTTCAGAAATACAGTAAAAACTTTAATATTGTGAAATATTTTTACAATTCAAAATAATTGTTTTATAATTTAATACATTGTAAAGTGTAATTTATTCTTGTGATCAAAGCTGAATTTTCAGCATCATTACTCCAGTCTTCAGTGTCACATGATCCTGCAGAAATCACTCTAATATGATGATTTGATGTTCAAGAAACATTTTGCGGGCCGTTTTATCTGTTTTTCTCATGTAACACTGATTTTAAAATGTTCTAACAAAAAAAAATAAAACTTCAATTGGATTGACAAAAACAACAGGAATATTCTTCAAGATATCAAAAGTAAGTCAAACAAGTGTGTGTGTAACGAATTTCCATTTCTGGGAGAACTGTCCTTTTAAATAGAGGGATGAACACTGTATTTTTGCTAATGTGAACATGACTACAGTCTAATCCCAGGCATAAGATCCAGTTCTGATTTCTGTCGAATTATTGTAATCAGCAGTTATTATTTTCTCCAACTTTAACCAGAAGCTTTAATGCCCATTTCTACAGAGAATGCAGTAGTTCTGTCTTAGTTCTCCTCAACCTCAGTCCACATGAACATCTGTGAAGTAAGTTTGGGTATTAGCAATTCATCAGAGCGAGTTAGAAGAGCCTTTGATTATGCTGGATTTAAATGTTTATCCTGCGGGAAGAGTGATTGTCTTTTCAACATTGAAGAGGCTGTTGTCTGTATCAGAAGTCCGATCCCTCAACATGTGAGTCCAATATCCTGATTCACCCTTGAATTTCGTCTGTTGAAGCAATCATATTAGCATGAAATTACGGGAAAATTAATTTGTCCTTTAACAGTCCACTTTAATAGATTTAAAACAATAGCATCATGTTTCCCAGCACTTTTCTACCTGTCTGAAAGCAAATGTGTTTCCTGTGGACGTTCATCCGTGACAGACTCAGACATAAACACATCCCAACATCACTCTTTCATTTAGCTCATCTGAAATCACTGTTTTCTTGGCTTGGTCCGAATGGACAATCAGTAAATGCCTTATTCACAATTAAAAAACACTTAAAATCGGTGTTGTGTAACCAGGAAAGAACAAATGAAAGTCAAGACTCCACAATAAGGATTTTTTTCTTCTGACCTGGTCATTTTTACTGATGCATTATTAGCTAATAGTGGCCTTTCGTGTATTTTTTTTAATGGGAAACGGTAATTTTCTGTAATTTTCAACCCCCAATTTAATGTACAAACTATCACAAGTCATTCTTATAACTTCAACAAACCCTCATCAGTAAGATAGCACTGCAAAAAAAATTGAATTGTTTTGTTTTGTATTCAACGCAACTTGTCATTCAAGCCATCGGGTCTTTCTTGTTGTAAAGTCACCATAAAAAGACCTGCAATAGTACATTTTTAAAGTGTGTGTGATCCGGCCAGTAGCGGAGTGGCAATCGGGAGAGTCGGGAGTTTTCCCGGTGGGCCTGTAGTGTTTCGAGTCTGATAAAATGTATTTATTGGTAGTTCGCCATGTGCACTTGGGGCCCAAGTTAAGGGAAGAAAAAAATTTTTTTTTTTTACATTTTCTATAACGGAGCATATATTTGCACTAAGTGCCTGTCTTTACAGCAAAACGACGGCCGTCTTGAAACAGCTTCAGTGGCGTAGGTCGTAGGGCGTGAAGTGCTTCAAAGCAGCTTTTAATGTGCTGAACGCGAGTTCGAATCCGCCTTGGCGAACTCTCTCTTCTCACTTTTCCCAACACATGTAAAGATGTAAAATGTAAAACCAAACATTAAGATCTCTAGCGTTATATTTTGCCAACAAACTAAAATTGAAACCATGATATGGCGTTGCGCCATTATAATAACTGACATTAGAATAGCATGCAGTTTGTGCTGCGTGATTACTTTGCTCACGCGATCAACATGGTCTGGTGTTTTCTCCTAAATAAAAGCTCAAGGGTTTATTTCTTGCAAGTGAAGGAATTAGGACAAAAGTATTTTAATTTTCCTATATTATAGTGTAATGTAGGTTAAAATATACTTTTTAAATACTCATTTTCATTTACATAGTACATTTACAGTACGTCATAGGAATAATTATAAATCATTATTACATTATTATAATAAATGTTTGGCATCCTAAAACACCATTGATAATGTAATGCAGACTGAGACTCTCATAACTAAAAAGATGTTTGAGCCCTGTTTACTGTCCTGGTACAAATGAATGCTTTTTCTTTGTTCAACGAGCAGTTCATGGGTTGAAGCTCTTAATTGTAACCTCTCAGAGAGCACGAGATTGATGCATTTAACCTTAAAATGTCCAAATTTTTCTTGCGGGGAGCATACCCCCCTAGAGGCACAGAGTCCACCCAACATAGTTTTAGAAATTCCTATGCGAAAGTACAACAAAGTTCCTTTTAAATCAGTAAAACTGTAAATGCTATCGGCTATTAAAATCGTGCCGGCGACGAGGGCCGGTGGTCTACGAAATTTCCCGGTAGATTTTTTGGTCCCACTCCGCCCCTGGATCCGACTCTGTTTATACAGCGGAGGAACTCTGAGCATCTGTCATGAGGGATATTTGTGGTTTGCCGTATCTGAAACCTCCAGGGTGTTTTTCGCGCAGCTCAAGGCTGTTTTATTGCGGGTGAGATGGGCTGAAGTCCAAATCCCCAGAAGAGATAAAAAAGTGCGAGTGGATCATGATGATAGTCGGCGTTTCTCATGTGGTCTCCATGGTGACGTATCGTCTGTGACCCCGTTACGACCTCGCATGGCCACAAACGCATGGAAACCGTAGGGTGGGCTATTGAAGTTCATCCAGAATTGACATCATTCTGCTGGCTTTATCCCTCCCCGACAAATCTCCAAACCCCAGCCTCCCTCATCAAGCGCTGGCCATCTCACTTTCTGCTCCAGTGCCAGTATTCTGGATGGGTTGAGAACATGAAAGAAGCGGCCGGCTCTAGATCCACCGGTCTGGAAACACTACACATGCACTAGGGTGGAAAATCAACTTCACACACCAGACACAGAGGCCGTTCTACATTATTTCAAATGCATAAACGTTTTGCATATTTGCCATGTAAATGTGTACTCTTAAAGGGATAGTTCACTTTGAAATTAATTTTTGATATGTTTTAGCTCACCTCAAGGGCATCCAAGATGTAGGTGTCTTTGTTTCCACAGTATATTTTCAATTTTGACATTTTTCAGTCATACACTGGAGGCTAAGGGGGTCCACCAAAGAGCATGCACAGAGAAGTCAAAATTAAACATGATTTAATGACTCATAAATGTAAGTACACATTGATGGCCTAAGACACGAAACGAGCGGTTTTTGTGAGAAAACGAACAGCATTTATATCGTTTTTACCTCGTGTAATCCAAGTGATCTGAATCAGTTGTTCAATGTCCAACTGAACCGAACTGAACCAGTTCAATGTTACACCGGAAGTGATCGCTTGCGTGTGACGTCACTCAATATTTACACGGAGATTTCGGAAGTTTTACCTTTTACTAAACATATTTAGATATACCGAAATCGTCTTCCATTGCGGTTTCCCATAAATCTAAATATGTTTAGTGAAAGGTAAAACTTCCGAAATCTCTGTATAAACAAAGAGTGACGTAGGCGCGCAAGCGATCACTTCCAGCGCATGCGCAGACCGAAGCCCCCGTGCCGTCAGATCATTTTGTCATTGCTATGATTACAAGAGGTATTAACGATATAAATACTATTGGTTTTCTCACACAAACCGCTCGTTTTGTGTCTTAGGCCATCAGTGTGTACTTACATTTATGAGTCATTAAATCATGTTTAATTTTGACTTCTGACAGAATTTTAATTTTTGGGGTGAACTATCCCTTTAACATTGCACACAAAAAATTGGTTGAAATATTCCCTTTTTAAAATTTGCCATGTTTAGTTGGCATTAGCTCATGCTCTGCAGTATTGACTGAGTTGACTGAGCTTGTCGCAGTGCACTCTGGGATTGGCTTATCTAGGATACATGTGGTGCTGCTTTAGTATTTGTCTAGGCAGCATCATTTTGCCATTTTATTTCACCTCGTCTTTGAGGCCTAAAAATGTAGTCTTGTTAAGGTTTGGAAGAGTCTGCTCGCTGAACTCTCAACCTCTGTTAAGTCACGCCAATCTCATCGGTAAAGATTTTTGTTTTCGTGACTGAGAAATGCTGTTAAGCTCAAAACAAGAGAATGATTGATTGCTGTAATTATCGTTTCTCCTGGGAATTATTCTCACCCGCCACTTATCTGACTCGGAATATTTCAACTTCCTTAAAAGCAGTGTGTTATCCGTGAAGAATCTGATCTTTTCTTTCACAGATCTCCTGAACACTGTTCCAGGTTGTTGAATTGCTGTTTTCTTTGGCTATCAATAGATGTAGTCTGTTTATGTTTAGTGTAAATCCAGTTGAATTTTCCTGGACAAAGGTTTACAGATGTCATTTCTGCAGATGAAGTGTGGTCAAAGCCTTCTGAAAATATCCAGTGATTTGATTATTACAGACACGCATAAACGTCAATAAATGTCCAATTGCTGTGAGAAAACTGATAGCGCCACATCTGTTGTTTGTATGAATGTTAAACTGGATGTTTTATCCAGTTGATGTAGGCGTTTTCATGGCTTGCCTCAACATTAGCGTTTGAATAGCGCACTGTGGGCGTGGTCACATTAGCACGTCATACACTATAATTAGCTGGAAGAAAAAAGTCTGACATCTCTCTCTTTTCATACAGATTACATCAACTGAGAATGGTTGTTTTTTTACATAAATTACTTCATTTAAAAGAAGAGAATTACAGCATCATAAAGAGAAATCTTTCATGTCTCTGTGACAAGTATTTACTTAGTTATAGTTCATTTTTCGGACACTTTTCAGAATGAACTTCACTGACAGAAAGAAGGCAAAATGCGCATGTTTATTTTTCTTTATTTGACAAACAGCAGAACACTGTTTTTATTGTGAGTATACGCAAAAAATAGACACTTAACAGGATTGAATGATGTATAACGATGTATGATAATGATGTATGATCAAAATCAGCAGAGTAATTTGAGTCTCTTGCACTTATAAGAAAAAAAGTGAGCTGGTATCGCCGGCAATACCGCCGACCCCAGAGGGTCAAATAATTAATTATAACTGTGAACAAATCAGAATAAAAGTTGAAAATTATTTTTCCACAGGTTTTTGTGGAATTTATTTAATTTTATTAACATTACAAGAAAAATTAAAATATTTGATTTTAAAAATCCATGTCATGAACCCTTTAAATCAGAGCTCTAGGAACATTAATTATTTTGTCAATAATTTGGCCTTTTGTTCTCACATCTCTCACTTGTTCTCACATTTTCAACAGATGTAGAAAATCAAAACCTTAACATCCTAATTTGCTTATAGCGTCATACAAAAATCACGTTTTTGTACAAATTCAAAGTTTTTACATTAATGCATTTGGCAGATGCTTTTATCTGAAGCGAATTCATGCATTCACTGGGAATCGAACCTGTGACCGTTGCGTTGCTAGCGCCATGATCTTCTGTTTTAGCTATACAGAAACTTTTGGCTTCACAGTGTTTATTTTGACTATTCCTTTCAAAAGCTCACTTTACATTGTGCCAAAACACCATTAAAAAGACTACTTTAGCATATTCTGTGAATCGCAGTTGATGGTGTGGAAATAAGAGATTACAGTTCAGTTTATTGGATTGTTAACAATGAGTACCTTCTGTTCCCCTATAAAAACGTGAAATGTTATCGGCCAGCTGTTCTCAATGTCAAGTTCATGACTTGTGAAGCCAAATGTGAGTGTGAACTGTGGGGTGTTACTTCACCTCAGAGGCCTTTAAGAGCCTTTTATAGGAAAGGGATTTTGAAAGATGAAGTGGTGGTAGATCTGTTGTTTTGTAAGTGATGAAATCAGGCTCATTAGGACAGGTTAATGATATGTTGGCTTTAATTAACTTTTTTATGTCAACAGGTTCCAAAAAACTGGGTTACAGTATGTTAAACAAACATAATTTATTCATGTAACTTCGACATCATGGAATAAGTCATTTTAAGCGACCCAATTAAGCTCTGAGCAGAGTGTTAAATAAACACTGAAGCAGTGTTGAAGTTGATTAAGAGCCCAACTAAAACACACAATGATCACCATAATGGTGACTTACGAATTTTCTCCTTCAGTGATTCTGCTTGTTTTCTTCAGTAATGGTCAATCATCCCTCAATTATTCGCTTAATTATCTCATTAACTTAAACACAGTTTCAGTGTTCGTCGCTTAAAAGTATGCTGAAGTTACATGAACAAATAATGTTTGTTTAACGTAACCCAGTTATGTGGAACCTGTTGACATTGAAAATTAATTAAAGCCAACATATAATGTTTAGATGTATGGGGTCATATGTTAATGAGCTTGTAGTTTTGATGTCCTGATGAGTCATTTCAGTTATTTGTCAAGACATGTTTTTAGTGCACTGGGAAAAAGTTTTGAGTGTCTACTTCATCGAACTCTTTAATATGAAACATGCTGCAAGAAAAAGCCTGTTTTCCATGATATGCTTTTTTTTAATTCAAAGTGACATCTTTTACAGTAACATAAAATCTGAGTGCTTTAGGTTGCGCTGTTGGTTGAGGGTGAAATGTTATGATTTCAATAACACGTCTTATTTGGGGTTTATGGCAGATCCTTTTCAACTACATTCATGCTCAAAGCCTGGACCTACAGCCAGACATAAGTTGGATTTGAAATATTAAATAATGCACCACCCTGAAACTTCATGGAACTTGTGGAGTTTTTTGTGAGACTTTTGCTTGTTCTTTCCATTACAGACTGTCTCTAAAAATTGAACCCGGGAACAGCTCCCCACGCTTGGCCACATCTAAAGAAGATCTTGCAGGTAAGACAAGATATGTTCATTTATAGGAATTATGTTCATTTGATTTACACAGCAATTCAAAAGTTTGGGGCGGTAAGATTTTTTATGTTTTTGAAAGAAGTCTCAATTGCATCGAAAATGCAGTAAAATTGTGAAATATTATTACATTTATCCACATGAGAGATCAAGCTCTCCTAGATTGGTTTAAAGGAATAGTTCAACCAAAAATTTGTCTAAGTTTCAAACCAAGCAACTCTTGTGTTCCATGCATTTTATGGAACAATTTCTTTACCCCGTACACAACTATACACTGATCAAATATACAGTAAAAATTGTGAAATATTATTAGAATTTCAAATAACTTTTCTTTTTGAATATATTGCAAAATATAATTTATTCATGTGATCAAAGCTGATTTCTTTTCACATGATCCTTCAGAAATCTTTCTAATTTGCTGATTTGCTGCTCACGAAACATTTCTGATTATTATCAATTTTGCCACTTCAGTTTTGCTGCTTCATACTTTGTTATGGAAACTGGCATATGCTTTTCCAGGATTTTTAATGATTTTTTTTATTCCAGCTAATTAACGCTAAAGCCAGTGTGAATCCATCCTTCTTTAAAGAGTTTCACCATTTAAAGTGGCAGATGACAAAACGGCAGTGCGTGCTTATAAGTTATACTTCACCTCAGGAAAGATGAATGTGTATTTACAATGGGTAATTTATGTAGAAGATATGTGGAATTGTTTTTGAATTTGGAGCTTTCTAGACTGAGAAAAGCCAGAAAATGTATTTTTAGCTTATGTGGATGAAAGACAACAACTCCCAGAATGCACTTGCTTCGCTGCACTAGGAGGCCACGCCTACCGGTAACAAAGCGCAATCGTTAAACAACAAGTCTAGGCTACTAGTGAGTCTCGTGATGAGTCTGCCCGAAAATGTGTTTCGAGATCGTCCGAAATGTCCGGGATTGGGCTTTTGCGTTCTACAGTCGCCATTCATCATGTTTCCTGTGGCGAGCCGGACGAGTGAGGGCCGCGGGAGAACGGCGTGAGGCCGGTGGCGTGATTACGGATGAGCGACACCTGTGAGACGCACCGGTCTTTATAAACGCACATCAACCGATCACTTGTTTAGCGCTCATGTAAACACTACATTCAGATTCACCAATCGCAATCAATTCAGTTAGATTGAAACAAAAGCTGTACATGTAAACAATAAATGGCGACTGTAGAAAGCAAAAGCTGAATCGCGGACATCGACGGCCGGACATGTCCGTGAAAAAGAGGATGGTAACCCCGACTACTCAGCTTTCTCCACAGAACAAGAGCCTGCTGGCTTACACTCTTAGAAGAAAAGGTTCTATATAGAACCTTAAAAGGTTCTATCAGCGCTACGTATTTGGAACCCCTAAAAGGTTCTATACACTCTTAAAAAAGGGATCCTCTGGGCTCTATATAGGACCCTGGGGTTCCATACTTGGCCAATAGAACCTTTTACCAAAAAAAATGGTTCTATATAGAACCATTTTGGAGTTCCATATATGAAGCGGGGGATGGAACAATTTCTGGTTCTAAATAGAACCATTTCTTCTAAGAGTGTAGCTTCCAAAACAAGATGGCCGACACTATGTGTTCATTCTGTGAGTGAGATCGCCCTCTATGGGTGGGTTGAGGACATTCGAGACAGACCTTACTACCGACTGTAGACTTCTGGACAAAAAATCCTCACGACAATTTTTGTGTGTCATCAGAGGATTTTTTCCCGACCAAAAATACATAAATCTCTCGTCTCAGGGGGATATGAGGGTGGAAAGCACGGTAATTCGAAAATATTATAGGTTTCCTACTAATACAAATCTTAATGCTAAATCCTGAAGTATCCCTTTATCTGGATGATATCTGTCTGTTAGTGTGGTTTAGTTATCTGCATTATTGTTCTTTGTTTGAACTGGCCTTTCTTGACCTCAAACGTTTTAATGTAGCCTATGTAAATTACTGTACAGAAGAGATAGTCTATTTCCCCAAGCATCCATTATGTTCTCTAGCCTGACTGAATGAGGTCACCGGCCCCTGATGTTGGAGTTAATGAAGGGCTTTGAGGGGCCGAGGGGGGCCCGTCCTCTTTGACTCATTGAAAGAGCAAAGGGAACTGGAATGGGCTGTAATGTGGGCTGAGAAAACAAACAGCACGTAATGACTCTCAACGGATCCCTCGTAACACAGCACAGCAATCCACATTACACCACCAGACGGGGGCATCCATCACTGAGCCCAGAAAACACTGAGAAAAAAATTTCGATTATATACTTACTTAATACTTAATTTCGATATATAAGATATATCTGACATCATCAAAAAGTTTTTTTTATTCAATTTAGGCCTACTATTTGTTTCTTTTTATCACTCATTATTTTGGTTTGAAATGCCTTAGGCATTTGAAATATTTCATCAGAGATAATAAACTTGGATTATATGATGTTTAGGGGGTTAATTTACCACTTATTTACTATAGTTACTCATAATTATCTATAATATTATGTATAATAATTTTACGCTTAATTTTAACTTGAGTAAACTACAGTGTGTGTTTTTGCTCAATGCTCATACACTGCAAAAAAATATTTTCATGATTTGTAATCACAACATCTTTTCTTTTGTCAAATCAACTTAAATAATTGATATAGTTCAGATAACATAATATTTTGAGTTTCTGATGATTAAATCAATCTCCTTCATTGTATTAACTCACTTTTTCCAGTTCAATCAACTTAAAATTTGAAGGCAACCAGGTTACTTAATTTTTCAAGTTAAACCAACAATATTTTTTACAGTGAACAATAGTTGGCAAAAATATTGTTGGTTTAACTTAAAAAAAATAAGTAACCTGGTTGCCTTCAAATTTTAAGTTGATTGAACTGAAAAAAGTGAGTTAATACAATGAAGGAGATTGATTTAATCATCAGAAACTAAAAATACTAATTTATCGGAACTAAAAAAAATATTTAAGTTGATTTGACAAAAGAAAAAATGTTGTGATAACAAATCTTGAAAATATTTTTTTTACAGTGTAGATTTGTTTAATGGATTAAATCACTATATATATATATATATATATATATATATATATATATATATATATATATATATATATGCAAAAGCCTCTAAATGCCATTTGAAATTTTCTTCAAAAATGACTATTTTTATCAAGCTTATATATTTAAGTTCAGTAATTTCACTTAAATGACAATTAATAGGTAATCTTCATTGCCATTTAAGTGAAATTACTGAACTTAAATATACAAGCTTGATAAAAATGATCATTTTAGAAGAAAATTTCAAATGGCACTTAGAGGCTTTTGCATCTGAACTCTTCATATATATATATATATATATATATATATATATATATATATATATTCACTAATATTTAAATATAAATCATAATCATTAACTCCCTAATTACTTATAATTAAGTACTTATAACAAATTCAAACGATCTGAGAGCACTTTCAGGATCTGTGGTGAATGTTAGCCATATAATGAACATATGGATGTGGGTTTCTTTGAACTGTTGAGTCATACATTGTAATTGCTGGATGTTAAAGTACATCACATTGTAAAACACTGTTGACCGTGAGGTCTAGTCACACGACACGGCGAGCCAACTGAGGTTTTCCAGTCATAATGTAAGTTCGTTGTGTGTATCGTATCTAAGCATTTACTCCTGAGCCTTGTAACCAAATCTATAGGTTTCCATGTTCATAAAGCTCAATCTGGATGTTGTTTGTTGGGTTTCCAAGACAATCTGTAATCATTCAGCCTCTCTTGCCATTTACTAACACGTTATATTCTCATTCCAAGGCCTAAGGTTAACGTCTACAACATTTGTAGTGATTTCAGTCCCAAAGTTTTAGATTGTTAAATAACGTCATGTGCTCAAGACATGTGTAGGATCATGCCATCTGAATATCATCACCAGATGATCGACCGAGTGTAATATAATGCAGCGGTCCAGGGATATTATCACCATTATGCTTTTCATTTGTCATTGTTTCCTCTTCGGTTTATCCTTAAATGCCAATGCGTGACATAAAGCAGTGTTTGGTAAATTTAAAATGATCTTTTATTGAATGGGATGCCTGTGGCCACGTCTCAGCCACATGGTGGGCGGACAAGGTCTTTCCTGGAG
Source organism: Pimephales promelas (assembly GCF_988280905.1). Lineage (NCBI taxonomy): Eukaryota > Metazoa > Chordata > Actinopteri > Cypriniformes > Leuciscidae > Pimephales > Pimephales promelas. The sequence goes on from NC_142772.1 coordinate 47,903,931, forward strand.
TCTCATGGTGATTGGCTGTTACGTAACCCAGTAGAAGTGTTTGTCAAGACGTCCAGCCGAGGAAATGAGATCTGTCCACAAAACTCAGGCCAGAAAACACATTGAACAGGCGTTCGAGCACAGCCCTTTCTTTATTATGACTTTTTATGATATAAGTCGTCAAAACTATGAAATAACAGAAACTGAAGTATGATGTAGTGACTAAAACATGTCGATGACCTAGTAGGCTTTTTTACATTTCTTTAGAGTGTAATGTTGCCGTTTGAGCATGAAAAAGGTCTGCAAAGTTATAAAGCACAAGTCCCTCAGTGTCAGTGAACTCCTGAAACGCCTCCATTGAAGTCTTGAGTTTTCTTCCGGGAACAAATACCGCACAATATTCCTCATTTAAATAATTAATATGCATAATAAAGGGGCGGGGCCTGGTTGAGTTAGTTTGTAGTGTGTTAAACTGGCAGCTATGGTAAGGGGCGGGACATTTCCTAAACACACTCTAAGAGCTCGACCAATCACAAACACTGATCCAGCTGACCAATCAGAGCACAATGTGCTTTACAGAAGGAGGGGCTTCATAGAGATAGGAACTAAACAGAGCGTTACCAAAGAGTATAGAAGAACAAGAGGCGAAACTCTGATGCTTTTTTGATAACAGCCATATATTATACATATATTTAGTCCAATAAATACCTCAGTTTTCAGTCAACAACGTGAAAATGGTGTTAACTTTGGAGAGTGGTTTAAAAAAGCTCTGTCTTCTTTGACAAAAACACGGAGAGAAAAAGATGCGTTTTCAAACAGAAGCGTGTTAGTGTGGACGAGGCCTATACGAGCTGGTAGTCAGACTCATTAATGAGGGTTTAACAAGACCCAGGTGTGGCGTTCACTGTGGCGTTCAGGTATTTGCATGTTGGAAACATGTAAAGTATTCGGCTGACCCAGACTGGAAGAGACTGATCACTGTTTAAGGCTCCATTAATTCTCTCCATTAAATGGTGTTAAGTATCTCGGCGTGATTAGGGTCATTAACATTGTTTCCACTTCCCCTTTTTTGTCCACTGTGGAAATCTTGAGTCTGAGACTCTCTGACCACATGTTTTAATAGAAATATCTCACCCAAACATAAAGTGGATCCAAACAATGACTTTCTTCTGTGAAACACAGGATATCTGAAAAGAAAGTCATACATGTTCATAACAACATGAGGGCTAGAATTGTCTTTTTTTGGATTAACTATCCCTTTAAAAACATTTAAAACAATCAGATTTGCTCAATTTTCTAAATGCATAAATGGAAGTATTTTGAACTTAAAGCTGATGTACATGTGTGTTTGCACATAACTAGATTTGTACTTTATTTGCAGTAAATGTGTTAAAGTAATGTGGGTTGTGATGTTGCTATGGGTGTTGTGATGGTGTTTGGTTGCTATGATGTTCTATATGATTTAAGCATGTTGCTATGCAGTTGCTAGGGTTTTCTGGTTATTTAGTTGGCCATTGTCAAATAGGGATTTGAGTGGAAACTTGGGACCAATCCACATCGAAGTATAATACTGATGATCATGAGAGAAATATTCTGCATCGCTAATGATGATTTTCAAGCTATTTTACAAAAGAACATTTATTTTATTGAATATCATTGTAAAAAAAAAAACAATACTTAGAAATGTTGCCTTGACAAATAACTAAAAAATTAGATTTTTTTTTTTTATTTGAAGTACTAATATGACACAAACAAAACCGAGATATCAATAAAGCTAAATAGGAATATATAAATCACATAAAATGAAGAAAACTAACATTAAAACATGAAAATAAAAGCTAATAATAATACAATAAGGTTTTATTTTTTAACATTAACTACATTATCGAACAACTACATCATTTATTATTTATTAATCTTCGTTTATTAATTAATCATTTTCTAATACATATTAGGTTTAAAATGTGTGCAATGTGAACTAACATGAACATTTATATTAACTAACAACAAAAAAGTTAATGAATGCTATAAAAAATATTGCTTATTGTTAGTGTATGTTAGTTAATTCATTAACTAATGTCAACAAATGTTATTATAGAGGTGTTTTTCATTGTTTAGTTGCTTCACGGTGACTAGTCGCTTTGGATAAAAGCGTCTGCTAAATGACTAAATGTAAATGTAAAAATGAAGAAAAGCACGTGCCGTGGATGCTCTGTGTGTTCCTCTCTCAGAGTGTGTTCAGTTGTTGTGTGTTTGAGTCTTGCTGACAGTCTCCAGGGCTTTTCTTTCATTGGCTCAGTAATGCTGACTACAATCAGGCACAGCTCATCCTCTCGTTCTCCTCCTCCAGGTCCGTCTGAGGTGCCGTTCTTGGTGAGGTATAATCGACGGCCCACGTGTCCTGATGCCAGCGTGGGGGTCCACATTCCCACCCCACCGCCTTCACGCCACAGGAAGAGCCACAGCCTCGGCAACGCGTGCGTTTCTCTCTTCTCATGTATACACCAGTGGTGGAGGAAGTACTGAATCTCAGTTTTACTTAAGTAAAAGTACAAATAACCAGATACATATTTACTTTAGTAAAAGTAGAAGTAACAACAACCATACTTAATTAAAAAGTACCTGATTTTAAATGTACTTTAAGTATTAAAAGTAAAAGTACTTGCATAATTTATTTTCTTAATGTCTGTTTTCTAATGATTATTAAAACATTTAATTCTAACTCATTCAACCTAATACTCCTATAATGATGGGAAAAAAATGTTGTCACCATTTCTGAAACAAGCTTGCAATTAGGCAATATGCACATCATGCTTATCCTTACTATAAGGTAATAACTATGGCAGTAAACGCGATTAATTTATGGTGTAATTCTGAACCTCTTGGCTTGCCATAATCCTAACCAAACGTATATTACACACGGTGCGTTTCCTATGCACATAAAAACGAATTATCGCGTACGATAAACACACTGCGTGCGAGACGCATTTAGTGTAACCAGGTTGATGTATCTATGGCAACCAAACGTCACTGGTGAGACAAACGTGCAACGAACGGACGGTCAGATTACGTTTTGGCAGGGGAAAAACTGATCAGAAAATGTAATGAAAATATAACAGAAGTTGTAGAAATGTAGTGGAGTAGAAAGTATAATAATTGCTGCAAAATGTAACGAAGTAAAAGTAAAAAGTATGCACTATTTATTAGGGCTGGGTAATAAATATCGATTTCTCGATATTAATCGATTCTTATTTTTACGAACCGATATTGATTCTTAAATCTCAAGAATCGATTAGTCATCCTGTTTCATTTGAATGAATGGGACTTTGTATCGCGGCTGCGCGCATGCAAAAAATCGCAATAATCTTTGTCCTTTGTTACTATTGATATGAAACAAAATCTCAATTTTCAAATTACGTCCATTTTCTTTAGAAATTCAAAAACATAAATAGCGTTTTGGCGCTGTGGCGTGAGATCGCTCTGGAGAAGCAGCAGCGCTGATCTCTCTTCCGGCTTAATAATACCAGTCACAGCGCCAAATAAACATGAATGAGCATCTGAAAGTGTGTTAAAGATAGAGTAGCCTACAACTTATCGAAATCCGTATCATGTCACATTGATTCGCTCAATCAGCGTTTCAACCGTGGAAAGACGTCAGTTAAACAGCTTGTAATCAATGTCATGTATCGTCATATTTACCTCAGAAAACCCACATCAACTCGAGTCAGCTAGAAAAAATAACTCTAAATATATACACCATATTACATATGCATTATAATCTTCATGTTCTTCAATATTTAATGCATATTTGAATAAATCTGGCAAGTTTTTATGACCGCCACCATTTAAATGTTTATATTTCATATAATCTTCTTATTATAAAAATAAATAAAAGTGTAATTTAAGTGTTTGTATAGCTACAAAACAGTTCATTATTACCTTCATATTTGGCTAATAAAGTCTATTGGCTACAACTAGACTCCCATAGTTTACAGCATGTAAGAGATTTGATTCCCTTGAGAAAAATGGCCATTTATTGTAACTGATATCCAAAATAATCGATATTGAATCGAATCGAATCGTAATCGAAATCGAATCGAATTGCAAGCTTGTGAATCGAAATCGAATCGAATTGTGAAATTTGTCTCAATACCCAGCCCTAATATTTATTCTACTTAAGTAAAGTAAAGATACGTGAAAAAATGTACTTAAGTAAAGTAACAAAGTATTTGTACTTCGTTACATTCCACCACTGGTATACACACACTCAGGCCCGGTTTCCTCCTGGTATCAAGATGTGTTTTGGTTGATCGGATCACAAGTGGACGAGGGAGACACACTCCCGTTTGCTCCTCATGATGGTTTTCTCTCTCTCTCTCTCTCAGTATGATGTGGCATTTCGGTGTGGCGGAGAGTAAAAGTGTGACGTTCCCCTCAGAGAAAGCCCGTCACCTGCTGGACGACAGCTTCTTAGAGTCTCAAAGTCCGGCCCGGATCAATCCGCACGGCTCATCCGTGTCCAACGGCGTCTCTATAGGTATCACGACAATGTCTCGGGTTTGGCTCATCTTAAGCATTTGTGGCATACACAGATCACAAACAGTAAAGTCTTGTGTTCTTAATGCTTGACCCGATGTACTTCCATTGTTATGGTCATTTTCTATCCCACATGGCGATTGGTCAATAAAGTGAACATCACTGTAGAAACCAACTTTTAACCTTAGTTATTGTTAGGGTATCAAGATTATTCCACAACTCTTGCTTTTTTTTTCTAGAACGTTATTCTGAACTGCTTTCTGTACTTAAATGCTTCATTATCACTGTCAGATGTGTGTGTTTCTGTTTGACAGGCAGCAGTCAGAGTTCAGTGTGTGGTGATCTTTCCCCGGGACTCGAGAGGTGAGACATGTCATAGTTGTGTCCTAATATCATCTGTGCACATTGCAGCTTTATGATGGGTTACTCAGATCATTCTAGAGTAAAACTGAACTATTATTAAAAAGAAAAGTTATTTTCTGGCCTAGAAGTCTAAAAATTACTAATAAGAGGGAATCTAACGTGCATCCTTTTCAATAAGGTCTCATTTAACAGTCACAGTGTTTATTAACCTTATTGTAAAGTGTTGCCATGCAACCATCACATGATCAACTGCCATGTCTCTTTAATACTGTAGATTTAAAATCAGAGTTCTAAAAAGAATGTCTTTTATTTCCCTTTTCATTCAAATTTCAACTGTACTTATTTTTGTTGTTGTTTATTCGTCGTTTCCCGTTGTTTAACATCCATTTATGTCCATTCTACAGGAGCAAAACACTATAACACAACTAAAACTGGTCTCAGAACAGTTTAAGGTTTAAAAGGATAGTTCACCTGACAATGAAGTGTCATTTATTCACCCAGAGCGTATAGCCTCTTTTCTTCTGTGAAACACATAAGGAAATGTTTAGCAGATGTTCACCAGCTCTTTTCCATGCAATAGCAGACCACTGTTATAGCATTTCAATATTTGGACTAGTCTTAAGTTTGTGCAGGAATATATGAATACAGAAGACTCGATGTATAAACTGCACAAGGAGAATGAACTGTGAAATGATGCTTTTTGGAAGTTGAAGGTAATCAGTGTACTGTATATTTTAATTGCATGGAAAAGAGAAAGTGAGTCAATGATGAGAACATCTTATTGTGGAGTGTATCAAGTAGAAATCAAAAGGTCAAAAGAAATCAAAATCCTTTTAACGTTTGCACAAATTCAATAATTTGATTCAGTTTTCATTGGTCAGTGAGACAATTCACAATTTTAACTAATACTTAAAGGAGCAATGTGTGACTTTTAGCGACATCTAGTGGTTCGGTTGCGAGTTTGCACCAGGTTTGCACTAAGGGCTCAGCCCACTGCTCACCCCTCCCTTTCGAAGAAGCTACGGTTGCTAAAACGGGACAAACATCTCGACGGCTGAGACAGCAGAGAATAGCCAGAGTAAGCCAAGAGTGTGTAACATTGTCACTGTTTCTGTACCACAGTCCATTATAAACCACATCATGAATACTGTCTGTTTACAAAGCCATAGTCAGGTGAGGATCAAGGGTTTTAATATATAATTTAATAAAATAATAATCAGCTGATTGTCTCACAAACGTAACCAGCAGCACATTTCTCCCCACATACTGTAGCAAACCCATAATACAGCGAGGGAGCAGCTATATATTTTTTCTAACAGGGTAGTAATAGTTTAGCTGGCTAATATGAGCTGTTGCTGTGGCTGAGCTCGGACGCGTCTGCATGAGTCCAAAGGTCGGAAGTGCGCGCGCTGTTACAATCATGTCATCTCCGCATCCCATAGATACTATTTACTACACACAATAGGCTTTTTTTCTCTGATTTTTAAAATTCTTCGCGATCGACTTTAGTGATAAAAGACTTTAGTAAAAGTCTCTATCGACGGGTTAGTGATTCCTGTAACGGTTAGTAATTCCTGTTACGGTCAATGACATGAATACTAATCATCAGCTGTCTCACGAACGTAACAGCACATCTATCCCCAACATAACAAACCCATAACACAGCGAGGGAGAACTAAGTTACATGAAACAATCCCAACTACATATTTTACACCACTCACAAGGGAAAAGTCACTACTCACGGAGTGTAAGGCTAGCTTCCAGCTTTCCGCTACTTCTCTTTCAAGGTAGTGATGAAACGCGTTCTGTAGCGCTGTGTGTTCGCGTTCGGCTACGGTAGGAATATGACGTCACAACATGGCGACCTTCATAGAAGGGGATTCCCTCGGTTATGGAGCTATTAATGTCTCATTCTAAGGTAATAAAAACATTACGGCTAATTAAGTAAGTTCTTTATACACCACTGAAAACATAGTTATGGATGTCATATTGCATTTCTGTTAATAGATACTCAACTTTGTTACACATTGCACCTTTAATGTGATGCATATTTGTCAGTCATGCATAAATGAAATGGGTAAGATTTCTGTGATTGGACTAATAAACTGAATCTGTTTAAATACACAATAACTAGTTTTATGTGTCTATTATCAATAAATCCAATTTGTTTCATACATTATATTCTATTAAGTCCAATAGATGCAAATAGCTAATACTAAACTACGCCAAATCTTATAAACTAGTGCAGAAATATTTACCCGTTTCTTTTATGTATGATTGACAAAAATGCATCACATTAAGTTTATTCGTTTAATTATGTTAAAATTGTGTAGTTCAAATGGAGGGAATTTTACATGCGATTCGAATCCACTCTCTAAACAATGCTGGGTTGTTTGAACACAAATTTGGGTAGAATATGAACAAACCCAAATGTTGGGTTAAAAATATAATTTCAAATTTTACCCCAACTTCAACTTTCACTTTCAACTGTTATTTTATTATTATTATTATTTTTTTTTTTGCATTTTTAACCGAACATTTGGGTTTGTCCATATTTTACCCAAATTTGGGTTGAAACAACCCAGCATTTTTTAGAGTCCATAAATCTAGGCCTAAATATTTGTTTTGAGTCCGTATCGGCTGAAACTGCACTGACGGTAAACTGATTGTGCCGAATGTGCAAACAGGGGCCGCATGTACTCGACTCTGGGCCCTAACTGGAGGGTCCCTCACCGCAACTCCCCCAGAGGCCGCAGCCATGCCCACAGGTACCACCTCCTCTGGGTCAAAGGTCACCACCTCCATTCCTCTGGGGCGTCGGGTTCAGCATGCAGCCTCTTCTTTAACATCAGTTCTCCCTCTCTTTCGGGTGTAGACCAAAGACTGTCATCTCTGTCCTTCTCTTTTCCCAGATGTCAGGACGTTTATAGACCAGAATTACTGGATTTATAGAAGAGAAAAGCTCTGTTGCGAAACCCAATGAGCCGCCTTACAGTCCTCTCGCTCTCTCTAGAGACATCCTACCTGGAGCGACGCATTATGTGCAGCATTCACATACACACACACAGCCTCTCACATTCAGTCATCAAGCACAGGGGGGGCAAGGCAGTGTAAAAATCGAAAAATAAATCAATAATAAAATACAAGATTACACTAAATAAATAAATGTATTAAAACAAATAAATGATAACAATTCAGTTAAAATTAATTAAATAATACAAAAGATTAAATAAGATTGATTCATTCATTAATTACATTACAATACATAAATTGTGAGAATAAATACATGATAAAAAATATTACAATAAATAAACAAACTAACAATTACGTTTAAATAAATAAATAATTTATAAAAACATTAATTAATTCAATAAATAACCTGATTAAAATAAATGTACAATAACAATTAGGTTAAAATAAGTAATTAATAAAAAATAAACAAAGTGATTATTTTAATTATTTGCAATAATTAATAAAATTATTTTAAATTAAAAAAAATTGTTTCAATAAATAATTAATCTAACAGGACTATTGTGAGCAGTAAAATGCATAATAAAAATTTAATAGAAACGATTTTTTTTCTAAATAATATTTTACACAATATAAATTGGGTCTTTATAAATGAAAGTTTATAGCTGCTTTTTAAATTTTAGGACGGGGTCCATCTCCCAAGGAGGATCATATCTAGGCATCAAAAAGTTTGAAAACCTAAAATTGATCAGATATTTTATACTTTTATACATTTTATTATTAAGAACTTTCTCGAAGCAATGCAAGTGTGATACAGACACACAGGAGACTCAATCTCCCAGAGTGCAACAGTGACTGCAATGATGCTGACTATTTCTAGTCATTCATAATCTATAAAAACAATCTATTTAAGTTCATTGTAAAATATATCCAGATATAGTAGTGGCAAAAAGTCAGATCCAGAGGAGATATTTTGTTCTTATGGCCATAGAAGAGGAAAATATTTCATAATTATTAAATATTCCAAATATGAGTGAAGAACAAAACACTTCAACTACAGGTTTTATGTTACTATTATTCAAAAAAATGCATAAAAAAAACATAAAAACTCATGCATTGACTACAACATAATCAGTTATTAATATGCCGTTGGTTCTCACTTGTTTTTGCATGTGTTCATAATTTCTGTGTATGACGGCTTGACCAAAAATGACGTTGCACAAATTGGCATGTTTCATTACGTCATCAAAAATAAAACAATTGACTCCGATTGATTACGCAATATGCCTTTTTACATTTACTTTATAATAATAATACAATAATATTTACATAAAGGGTCAGGATGTTCAATTTCCTAAGCCGGACGTCACTTTTGGCCGCTACTGTGTATGCAAAATATCAGTCGTTTGAGAGAGTAAAGAAATGGGTAGTGGAAATTCAGAAAATAAATGGTATTTTAAATATTTAAATTCAAATATTGTATAAAATTGCCCCGTTTGTCCATTAAATTAAATAAAACTTGAAATATCAAACCAAACAAAAGTGGAGTGGATTTGGAAAGTGGAGGACTTCGGCAGCTCATTGGGTTTCCACACAGAGCCGGTGTCTTCTGAGTGGGTGAAGGGAATCTTTCTGTCCTCTTTACACTCTCACATGCTCATCTTTACTCTTATCACATCCTCAGATCAGATGTGAACTGTAACTTCTGTTCTCTTAGGGCTCATTACATGGTTAAAGAAGCAACTATCTCCATATGTCCACTGAACGCTCTATGCACACACACACACACACACACGGGTCATTGTTGTGGAGGTGTTCAGCTGATGTGTTTTCCCACTGTCAGCCCGTCATTAGCAGAGCCCAGTGTGAGTCCCGGAGAGCCAGGCGTCACGATGCAGGGGCCGGTGAAGAGGAAAACCCTGATGAAGGAGGGCAAGAAGCCTACGGTAAAAACATATCACACCGGGATGGATAATGGCATGGACACACACCATAGCTCTCCAGATTTGTTGATTTGACAAAATATTTTACAACGAGAAAGAATGCAACAGGGCAAAGTTTGTAGCTTCGACTTTATTTTGTTTAAAGGTTGCACAAGGTTTCAGGAAACATCCACAATCCCAGCAGGTGTTCTGTGGCTTTGAGCTCAATAGTTGATCAAGCGCTCCATCTAGTGACCAACTTTTACAAAAACAGGCCATAATCTATTTCTGCAGTGAGCCTTCTTTGAAACAATATCTTATATGTAGATATCCAAATGTTTTCCCTTGATTTAAAAATAATAAAGGCAACATTAAAGTTTTAATACTGACAAAAAGTCATAGTCAGTTTTGTTTAGCTACTGTGCATGGTATACTACCGTTTAAAAGTTTAACGTCTGTAATATTTTTAAAGAAGTCTTTAATCAAAAGTACAGTAATATTAATATTATTATCACAATTTCAAATAGTTTTTTTCTATGTGAATATATTGTAAAAATGTAATTTGTTCCTGTGATCAAAGCTGTATTTTCAGCATCATTACTCCAGTCTTCAGCGTCACATGATCCTTCAGAAATCACTCTAATATGATGATTTGATGCTCAAGAAACATTTATGATTATTGTCACATTGAGAAAAGTTATGCTGCTTCATATTTTAGTGGAAACCATGATACATTTTATTTCTGGATTCTTTCTTTCAAGAACAGCATTTGTTTGAAATGTAATCTTTTGTAACATTATAAAAGACTTTACAGTCATTTTTTGAATACATTAATTGCTGAATATAAGTGTGTCAAGTTTATAGTTTATAGTTTAAGTTTATACAAGTGTCAAGAATATAAGTGTCATTTAACCCTAATACCGTATTCTGGACAAATGTGGGCAAAATAGTTTTGATTTATTTAAAAAAAAATACTTCCCTTGATCTGAGCGGTACAAGACTTGGCTACTTTTCCTAAGTTTTCCTCCTGAACACACACAATTTTTTTTTTTTTTTTGACTCAATTCTACAATGTTAAATGGGTGAAAAAAAATCCTTAATCTTGTATTTGGGTCAAAAATTGGCACCCATAGAAATGAATGGGAAAAACTGTCATTTAGAGCAGTCTAAAATAAGCCAAAATAAGACACCAGGTGACAGCAAAGTCACTTCATTTTCAGGTTTTAGCTCTAAGTACTTATTGGAATTATATTTTAATGTAGTTAAAAAAATATATAAAATAAAAAATAAGCATAATTTACATAGAAAATATGGAACTTTTTGAAGTAAATAAATAATTTAAAAAAACACCATAAATGGATAGACAAAACTTTATCGAAGACAGTGATATAACATTTATAATAAATAAAAATTAGGATCACACCTGAGTCCTCTGTGCCCACATTCGTCCACAATTACAGGATTAAGGGCTATAAAGTGAATACGGTTTGAGGGCTACAAAAGTAGCGTAGTGTATTTGTGTGAAATGTGTTGTTTGATCGTGTGTGTAGCTTGCCTCATGGAGCCGGTATTGGATCTCGCTGTGTGGTTCGACTCTGATGTTCTACAGATCGAAAGCTCTTCGAGCCGCTGAACGCAAACATGTGAGTGTTTCTGCACACGCTGAAACAATGTCAGAGCAATTCACATTTACAAATAAATCAATAAAATCGTCAAACATTGATAGAGATTTATGTGATTCTTTTAAGAAGATGAATTTAATAATTTGAAATGGAATTAAAAATAAGATTGTATGAAATGTTGCTCTTCTAAACAGTACAAGTCTCACGCGTGTAAGAAAGTGTCTGTTCTGGGCTGGATGGTTGTTCTGCCGGATGATCCGGATCAACCCAACATCTTCCAGCTCAACGATCCTGATAAAGGTACATCTCTTCCACAGGAGATTCACAAAGGACAGACTTGGTGAGTGTTAAATGAATAGTTACTTGAGCAGAATCTCTGTGTTTGTTAGGGAATGTTTACAAGTTTCAGACCGGAGATCGGTTCTCTGCGATCATCTGGCACAAGCGGCTGCAGGACGCCTGTCGGAGAAGAAGACCTCAGGTATACACAAATGTGTTCTTCTGACACCAATATTTACATGCTAGCAATATAATTATCTTGTGATGGGACTGGACGGTATGACCAAAATGATATATATATATATATATTGCAATATAGTTATTTTTTATGGAATATGCACTATTATAATATCAACTCATGTTGACTATAAATTGTAATAGTCTATATATACACTGTATTATATATAGAGTATTACTCAGTACTTATTTGAGTACAATGTAACAACATCACCTTAAAATAAAGTGTAAACAAAATATTTTTTTTATTTATATAAAATAGATAAACATATCAAATATTGAAAAAAATGAAGACTCTAAATTCTGATTTAATTCATTTTATAGTAAGCAAGTTGTGACATTGCTCTGCGACTGATCATCTAAAGTCCAGCATCATGTCCAGTCTTATACGCCCGTTTTACACATACTCCGTTTGCAGTGCGTATGCGGTGAGTGTTGCGGTGCGTATCCGGTACAGGAGCCGCACGCACTAAAGTGCTTTCACATGCTGCGTTTGCAGAGCGTGAGCTGTAACACAAACACTCGCTATTTTTATTTCAAAATCAGAAGTTATGCAGCAATAGGGCGACCAGTGACCAACAGTCCTGTTATCCCAGGACATGTCCTGTTTTCACGTCCTGTCCTGGCCGGTTTTTTTTTATAAAGTGATGTCCTGGTTTTCAAAAAAAAAAAAAAAAAAAAAAATGGTGGGAAAGATCAGCTCTACAGCAAAATATAGGAGATGGGCAAACAAGGAGGATGAGGAAAAAAAACTGGATAAAGGGGAAGAAAACTAGTTCGTTTTTGTACGTTTGTGAGAGGTATTTTTGTTCAATTTGAAGGTATTTCTTTTAGTTAATTAACATTTACATATTTATCTTTCTAATACAGAAGAGGCATTATTTTTTAATCATTATTTCATTCATTATTTTTTAAACCTGTCATAATAAAACATGTTGAGTATCCTCTGAGAATTTGTGTCTTAATATAACAATTTTCTATCCACATGAGTGGGCATAGCCTATTTTAATTGTATTGAAATGAATAAGTCATCTTTGAGTAAACTTCTCGAGTATTATTTGTTTTCTGGTTTTTGGTAGCCTAATCAAAATATGTTCACCATATGCAGCAACTTTTATTAAAAGAAAAGTTTTGTCAGCTTTGCGGTTCTCTTTGTACACTTTTACAAACTTGAATGGACGCATGCATGTTTAAACAAAATTTAAACAACAAATGCATCCATGCATTCCTTCTATATATATATTAAGAAGTAATGTCTTAAAGTAAAAATATGAAACAATTAAAGACATTTATGGAGAGATTAGCCTACTACATTTTATTGAATTAAATGCATTTATGGTGAAACTACTACATTTCGAGGTCAATCTGAGTTCATTTTGACCACGAACCGTGCGCTGTCACTTTATTTCTGCGTTTGCAGCACAGCAGAAATAGACTCGGTGCGGAAACGATCTGGAACTGGAACGGATCGACGGACTGCATCCGCGCGCAGTGTGAAAGCTCTAACCTGTTAACATATACGGAAAAAAATACGGACCGCATACGCACTGCAAACGGAGTATGTGTGAAACGGGCGTTTATCTCAGCATTATGACGCCATTATTGCTCTTTCCACTCTTTTAGATACCAGCGAATCTCATGTCATTTGAGTAAATGGACTAGTGTAGCTCTCGCCCGAAGACTTAATAATGTGCCAAAGGCCAAAGAGATTGAGAAGAACATGATTAGTTCAGCAAAAGGGCAAAGAAAGAGCAAAACCCTCCCAAGAGTCTCTGAGCCGATCTATTCGATGAGCCCGACGTCCACAACTGAGATCGAGATGTGTGTGACACACCTGGACATGGAGGTGTGCGCACTAGTTCTGCTAACGGATGTGAGAAGAAAAGGAGGGAAATTTACCCTTTCAACTCCATCATGTCTTCAGTATGAGACTTCTGGATCTCGCATTGTGGGAATTAAATTGAACACAGAAGCTTGACATGGGCATCGATGTGAGAAATCTTGAAGTGCCCCCGTTGGAAATCATCTGTAGCCGAAGACTAAAAAGCCAAACTAACAGGCCTTTGTTCCTAGAAAGAGCCGTAACAAACAAAACACAGATGTATCCGCACAATTCCTCAAACCTGTCATCTGTTCATGGTTTAGTTACACACACACACAACGGCTGCCAAGATCTCTAACCTTATCTCTTATTAGCACAGTGATTTTTATTTGTGTTCAACGATATGATGTGAGATCTAGTTAAAGGATATTGTGTGACTTTACAACAGGGATTCTGTATCTAATGTCAGTTTTAGCCATTTTATACTCGGAAAAGCTGGTTTTGGGCTAAGTATTTACAAATTCTCGTGACTTTCCTGTAAAATGATGGTATTAAGTAGATTTTGCTCATAACTCACTACTTAAACCAGCTGAAATATGTCCAACAGAAGCAAGCGGTTTGTGTTCGTCACATTTACTTTTCTTTGAAAGTGTTTCTTGTAACGGGACAAAACTGTTATCAGTCAAAACAACTTATTTCCTTATTATTAAGCCATCTCACAAATACAAGAACGGCGTCCTTTGAATGTGAGATCATCAACATTATCATTGAAAAAATCTTAAGCGCTCACTTAATCTCACTAAACCCTTCAAAAACATGTCCACGTCATATCTTAGCCACACATGATGCATTGTGACGACATATTCAGGACAATTAAGCACACTTAAACCCCCAAATTGTAATAGAAACTCTAATAAAATACAAATATATATATATTTTTTAAATTGTAATTATTTATACATCATGGTCATATTTATTGTACTGCCTTTAATTTATGCTTATTGATTTCTTTTTTTAAATTATTGAATGTTTTTTATATTGTAATGCAATTAAAATGCTTAATTGGCAAGAAAATGTCACAAGGATTTAAAAAAAAAATGCAGTAAGAATACAGTCAAGTTTCTCATAATTCCTCATATGTTTTGCGTTGTGTTGTGAAGTGTGACCTGGTCATGTTCAGAGGAGATTTATCATGGAGAAAATGCAGTGACGCTCAGATATGACGGCTATTACCTGAAAAGAGTTTGGATTTTGAAGAGATATCTGTTCGTTTATGTCTGATTATATCAGTTTAGTTAAGAATGTGCAACATCAGATCGAGTGATAGATCAGCACTATAGGGAATAATGGAGTCTCTGTAAGTTCATTTCTCAAATTTTGTTCTGTGCAGGACTGATGATTGTAATGAAGTGTGTGTGTGTTATAAAATGACATTGAACTCTTATGGAGGTGTTTGTGTCTGTCACTGAAGGAGAAACACTGGACACAATCTCTGAGTACATTCATATCAGCCTCAGAAATCTGACATAAAGTCAATAATTCTCTTCAGAAGGAAAATTCTGTCATGATATTCTCCTCATGTTGTTTGATCCAGTGTGCTGGTTTATTATTAAAATGGCATATTTGAGTTTTTCCAATTATTGTCCAATAAACCCCCCAAAATAATAAAATTAAAGTGCATCATACGCACAGTGTACTATTATTGTATTTTTCTAATAATTTTGGGGGGTTTAATTGTCAGTGCATTGAATAAGTTGCATGAATAAAGTACTCTATGAGATACTGTACTTTATATGAGATCGATAGTGAATTACGATGACCTGTAATATGGAAAGAGCTCATCAAAAATGTCTAATTTTGTGTTAAATGAATAAAAACATACAGGTTTGAGTGAGCGAATAATGACAATTTAATTTTGTATGAACCATCCCTTTACAGTGAATTGTCATATTTATTTAATACATATTTATTGTTATATTTATTTACACACACACACACATATATATATATATATATATATGTGTGTGTGTGTGTGTGTGTGTGTGTGTTTGGGAACCACTGTCCAAGAACTAACAGGTCCTTCTCAGAAAATTAGCATATTGTAAAGTTCATTATTTTCTATAATGTAATGATAAAAATTAAACTTTCATATATTTAAGATTCATTGCACACCAACTGAAATATTTCAGGTTTTTTATTGTTTTAGTACTGATGATTTTGGCATACAGCTCATGAAAACCCAAAATTCCTACCTCAAAAAAATTCCTTTTAAATAAAGAGAAGTGTGCATTGCTACCCCTGACCGTTAGGGGCAGAGTCGCGCGATGGGTGTTAAGCTGTGCCGGTCGTGAGTTTTTTACTCCAGTCCAGAGAGCTTGAATTTCACCTCCTCGTTTCTCTCCTGTGTGTTACAGGTGGGTAAATGTATAAAAACACTTTAAAGTTGAATTGAACCATTCTGAAATGTGTATAGAGTGAAACGTAAGTGAATTGTTTTAGAGGAGTGATTTTCGTCAGAGGTTGTTTTTGAGGTTGATTTAAGCGAGAGAAAAACTCGACTGATTAGCTGTCTACTAAACGCACATGTAATGTTTGTGAGCATGTCAGTAAAATATTTCTAGGCTACTCATTCAAATGCACGTGAAGGTATTTTATAAGCTTCAAGGTATTGTTTAACGTACTAAATATGTGTTTGTAATGTCGATTGATAATGGTTAAAGTGTTAAGGTTTAAAACTATATTTGAAGTATTTTAACACTTCTGAGAGTGATTTGAAGCATCGTATTAATGTGATACTGGTAAAATATTGTGAATACAAATGGTTAATCGTTTAAGAGAAGTAATTGAGGTGTATTATTGTGGTTTTTGTATTTCTTTTTTGACGAATAGTATGAAATATAAAAATACAGACTCAGTAAACATGACTGTGAAAGTGAGAAGTTTATTTTATTTCAGATTGTGAATTGACATGAACATTTGAAAGTCATTATAATGTTGAGAAGACATTAAAAATGTGATCTGTTGAGCAAAATGTGACTCTAAAAAATAGATTTGTTTAAAGGTTGTCTAAGCGGTCCTAGGTGTTGACGTTCGGAATATTTTCAAACAAATCGGAGGCTAGCTAGACCCTCCCTCCTCCGCATCTCATCACCTTCCCCTCCCTTCCGTGCTTCCTGAAGTAATTGTGAACGTGCATTTCGCTGACTGCATAGTTCTAGCTAATTATATCATTGTGTGGGTTTGGCGAACACAAGCGTCAATTTAGAATAAAAAAAACATTTTAACGTTACCCACCTGTCCAGCAAAAACAGAGCAACCTGAATGTCGGACTGGAAGCCCTTCTGCCGCCGGAGTTCTCGCCATAGTTCAAAAGCTTTGCTACCGATGTAAATTCGGAACTTCGCACGTTCTTTATCCGACTCCTTTTTAATTTGTTCTTCAGAACGACGTCTCTTTGGTCGTGTGTCGGCCATTTTTCAAACTTCCCTCTGATGATACTTCTCTCTCCTTCACACACACACACACCCCCTTCATGTGCACGTGCACTAACCCCCCAGACCCACCCTCAGATACTTCTTGCCAGTGATTGGCTGGAACACTGTTTGTTAGGTTTCGTGGTCCGGGTGAGACATGATTGTTTTTGTTGCCGTTTGTGGATCCTGTGGTGTCTACAGAGACCGCGTTTTTTTACAGTGTGTTTAGGGGACAGGCAGCTAGCCGATAGTGAGGAGGAGACGTTTGATGTATGTGACAAAAAATGTTTTGGCCCCACATCGCTTAGAGAACCTTTAATGAACATATTGTGTTCATTCCTCGTTTCTCTCCTGTGTGTTACAGGAGAATAATCTGTCCCTTACAGGTGCCGTCGATACGGTGTACAGGTACTCTATACCTATACCTGTACTCTTAATGTACAGGTCTGATTTTTCGAACAGGCTTAATGGCAGCATGGGCTTCTTCTGAAACCTTAGTTACAGAATTGGCCGGTCATTGAGTATCGCTTCTACCTCGCAAAACAATGTTTGCAGGCCTTCCTCGTCATGAACGCATGAACTAATTGTTCCGCATTTATCAATGAGAACATATGCCGTAATTAGATATATATTTAAGATGGAAAAATGCGGTTCTACAGATACTAGACGGTTTAAAATGAGAGATTGGTATCAAAGTAAAATCAGTGATGCATTCATGTCTGAGTTCTTCCTTGTTGCTGTTATCTTAGTTGCGAAATGCCCTCACTTGTGTCAACGGTGCGATATAGTAACTGGTTATTATTTTTTTACGCAGGTTTAGAGGTGTCCAAGTGACAGAATTGAGTTTGAGGGGGTTTATTTACACATACAGTGGGGCCAAATGTATTTAGTCAGCCACTGATTGTGCAAGTTCTCCTACTTAGGATGATGAGAGAGGTCGGTAATTTTCATCATAGGTACACTTCAACTATGAGAGACAAAATGTGAGAAAAAAATCCAAGAAATCACATTGTAGGACTTTTTAAAGAATTTATTTGTAAATTATGGTGGAAAATAAGTATTTGATCAATAAAAAAAAGTTCAACTCAATACTTTGTAACATAACATCTGTTGTCAATAACAGAGGTCAAACGTTTCCTGTAAGTCTTCACCAGGGGCCCGTTTCAATAAGGAGGCTCAACCAACTCTGAGTTAAAGCTTGAACTCTGAGTTGACTTACCCTGAGATGGGAAACTCTGAGTTTTCGGTTACAGAACAGCTGAAATGAGTTAGTTCAATCAACTCTGAGTTGACTGACTCTGAGTTAAGCGCGTGCACCACAACTATAAAAAGCCATTATCAATGGAGCGCAGATATTATGAGTCACCATGGCAACAGCGCCAGACAAAAAGAGGTGTTAGGTGTAATTAATTAACAAGTGATCTAAATATTGTAATTTAATTAAGGGGGTTACTCTTAATTCTTCTGTAATTTAAAATAAAATATGATGCAATTACATTAAAAAAGCTACTGCATAAACTATAGAACAATTCAGTATAAAACAATAGTGCATTTAACATACATTTTTAAAAGTTATATGTTTTATGTAACCTTCTCCCTCTACACACTTTGATCAATTCAAGAATAATTCATGCAATTGTATATTGTTAATCTGAAAGATTTAAAAGTGCTGTTTCTTGTCTCTTCTCTTTGTGTTAATCAAGTAGTTGAGGTTGATATAGGATTTAGTAATATGTAGACCAATACTTTCTAGAGATAGTAAGTATTACATTAATCTAACTACACTGTTTAAGATGTCATTTGTGGTTAATAATTCATAACTATTTTACAGTAACTTACTGTTATAATATCAGAGGTGAAACTGGAAGAATGTTATTCAACCTAAAGTAGGCTACTATTACTTTGATACATTTTTACTTAAGTAAAAATACCAGTCTAAAAATCTAAAAAGTAAAAAGTAGTTAATTTAAAACAGTAAAAGTTGCTGAGTAACTTGTTTAACAGTGGGGGTGGTGTGCGGGACTCCCCCATGTGGGGTATGAGAGTTTCACAGTATAAGAACCGTCTCAGAAAATATCACGGTTTATGGTATTTAACAATTATTAAATATATAAACAGCATTATTAAATTACGGTTATTATTATTATCATCAGTTAAAATGAAAATGAGTTAAATAAATTAAACATTTGTTCAATAAAACATATGTAATCAACTAACTTCAATAATTGATTATGAATAAGATTAACATCTTATTTTTATCATTAATAACTTATTAAATTATGTTTGAAAAACAATTGAGTTCTATAAAATGTTTTTTATTCCAATTTTTTTAATGATTTAATAGAAATATATTATAAAAAATGGTGGTAATCAAATAAAAGTTTAGCAAACGTTTTAATCCTTTTACTTTTTGGCAAATTGCTGCAAAACAGATTTAGTCAATTAAAACATGGACAAACAATATATATTCCTTAAAGAATGTGTAAATACATTTTATTGTTAGTGTTTAAACAGCACTTCCTCTTTAAAAAAGGGGAGGAGACCGCAAGAAACTCTGAGTTTACTGAAGAAAACCTGCTCCCGACCAGGTTAGGTTCACAGAGTAAGTTACCATGGTAACTGACTCTGAGTATAAGTTACCTCTCTTTCAGAAACGGGCTTGACTTACTCTGCTTTCTCGGGTTTGATATACCCACCTTTCTGAAACGGAAAACCCAGAGTTTCCCTCATTTCAGGGTTAACATACTCAGAGTTTTCACTTAACCTCCTTTCTGAAACGGGCCCCAGGTGTTCCACATGTTCCGGGGCTGTTGCTGGGCAACACGGACTTTCAACTCCCTCCACAAATTTTCTATGCACTGTTAGACTTTGCCGTAATTAACTACTGTAATATGCACTGCATTTTAATGAAATTTACAGTAACTTACTGTAGACTCTGCCATAATCCCGTTTTCCTTGGTTTTCCTCCGCTTTAATCTTCCCAACCAAATTCACGAGCATCTTTGCGTCAAATGCGGAACTTATGCGTGCATATAGCCCATTATCAGCACTTCTGTGTTTCCTACTGGTTTCGTATCATTTATGGCATGACGTTGTTTACTTAAAGGGGCCGCATGAGTTAACAAGTAGCTATGCAGGAAGTAATAGGCATTAACACCGAACTTAATACTATTAACTAATATTGAAGCAATATTAACTAAGAAGCAAGTAATAGGTGATTTAGTATAAAGGTAGTTCCTTGGTAGGTATTTGATTATTACTAAGGAAATATATCCTCACTGAGAACTACTTGTGAACTAAGAAATAACAACCAAAAGTAAAGGTACAGTATGTGTCAAATATAAAATTAAATAACTTGTTTTAATTATGAAAAACATGTTAACTCCTCACTAACTACTCAAGCGTTACCTTGTCATACCGCAGGAACTACTAGTGATGTGGCCCATTATTTTAAAGTGAAAAACATGTTAAATTCTCACTGACGAGCTTGGTCAAAATATAAAAGCCAGATTTGGAGGTTGAGCGGCAATAGGACAGAAAAGATTTGACCTGCATTGAGTGGACATACTAGCTTGGACACAACCACAGGGATGGTCCTAGGGTGTTTGCTAAAAGAAATTAGAAGACAATATTCTTGCATGCCCAGTTGTGCATTTTTGCATTATGTGATTTTCTTTTATGATTTTGTGGAAATGTTTCAGTGCTTATAATAATAAAAAACGCTTATAGTTAGTGAGGAGTTAACATGTTTTTCACTTTAAAATAATGGGCCACATCACTAATAGTTCCTGTGGGATGATAAGGTAACGCTTGAGTTAACATGTTTTTCACAAATAATACAAGTAATTTAATTTTATATTTGACACATACTGTACAGGTTCTGTGAAGCACTAATGTTCTAACAAACTGTAATCTGGAAGATGAGGTTTTGCACTTATCGCAACATAAATGCAGCCAATTTCTTCATTAAAGATGCAAATTGTTTTTGACAAGAGAACATCAATGTTCATATCCTAAAGAGAAGTCCTCATCAGGCAGATACTGTAACATAAAGGTAGGCCTTTGGAGTCTGACATATATTGAACTGACACTGAATAGAGCTCATAATAGTGAACTAATCCAATCTTGAGAGAGTGTCAGCATCACTAATTATTTAAGATGTAAAAAAAAACCCTCTAAAATTTTTAGTATTATTCTATGTTTAAGTTTGAAATAAACAGAGAACATACGTCCATCCTTTGGCAAGAGTAGTAGTCACATTCTCAACCTGTAGCTAATGTATTTGGGGCGATGTAATATTCATAAACTGGTTTCCACAAAGTGTCCATTTGAGGCACACGCTTCTGAAATGTTATGACCATGTCAAGAGTATAAAACCCCCACAATTGTTCACTTTTTAGCATGTTACTTTTTTGATTAGTAATTTATTGGTTATTATTTCTTAGTTCACAAGTAGTTCTCAGTGAGGATATATTTCTTTAATAATAATCAAATACCTACCAAGGAACTACCTTTATACTAAATGACCTATTACTTACTTCTCAGTTAATATTGCTTCCATATTAGTTAATAGTATTAAGTTCGGTGTCAATGCAGTATTACCTATTACTTCCTGCATAGTTTGTTAACTGTTTTATCAATTCAGAAAAACTGTAATAGTGCCGAAGTTACGACGTCACTCTGTAGGCCAAAACGCAGAAGTGAGTTAGCATTTTAGCACTACGGTTCCCTCGCTCTAAAGCCTATGGGATTTTTGAATGGGTTTGTGCTAAATCGCCTGAAATAAGGTCTGTGGTGAACAAAGCCTCGAAATATTTTCACGTTTTGATCTATGAAATAGAACACACAATTATTACCTGCTTGTGGTTTTTTAAACTTTATTGTGTCTGTTCGACCGAGGGAACCCATGCGCCGCTAGCTTCCGAGTTGTCCTACAAAGTGACATCATCACTTCGGCACTCTATAAGTTGAAGAAACAATTTATGATGTGTGACACACACACAAACAGACACACAAGTCATAGTAATTTGAATGTTGTATTCGAAACAAAATGCAAAGAAATTACACATTACTGGGTGTTACATTTTTTAGAGTCACTAATTTGCTTTAAAAAGTCTTAAAATGTCAATGTTAATTTAAAATGTCATATCAGCTGCTGTACGCTGCTAGGTGCTATGATGTGCTGATGATTCTACTTTACTTGTCCCAGGGTGTAATGTAAAAGACATTGAACATACTCTTGGCATAGAGCTTGAGTCTGTCAACCAGTGGCTTGTAGAAAATAAGCTCTCTATGCATCTGAATCAATCCTGTTTGGTACAACAAAGAAGTTAACAAAATGAAATACCTTAAAGGTGATGTGGAATGGGTCTGAAATTGTATCCAAATCAAGTGTCACATATTTTAGTGGAACATTGGATCAATCGCTTATAGGTGAATGCATTGCAGCCAAGGTTTTAGCTAAATGTGCTAGTAAGTTGAAGTTTTTATATCACAAGACAAAGCGTTTTTGATTTCTCTGTAAAGAAATTATTGGTATTAACTCGTCTGATTCAATGTCATGTAGATTTTGCTTGCTCTGCATGGTTTTCTGGGTTGTCTGTGAAACTTAAAACAAATTCCAAGTATTGTAAAACAATGTTATTCGGTACTTATGAAAAGCATCGTAAGACTTTATTGATAGTCTTGTATTATACAGTTTTTATGCAAACTGCTTATAATACTTTATAGATAGTTTTGTATTATTATACAGTTTTTATATGCAAACTGCTTATAAGACTTTAGATAGTTTTGCATTATTATACAGTTTTTATATGCAAACTGCTTATAAGACTTTATAGATAGTATTGTATTATTATACAGTTTTTATATGCAAACTGCTTATAATACTTTATAGATAGTTTTGTATTATTATACAGTTTTTATATGCAAACTGCTTATAATAATTTATAGATAGTTTTGTATTATTATACAGTTTTTATATGCAAACTGCTTACAAGACTTTATAGATAGTATTGTATTATACAGTTTTTATGCAAACTGCTTATAATACTTTTACAGTTTACATATAAAAATGGTATAATTAGACTTTATAGATAGTATTGTATAATTATACAGTTTTTATATGCAAACTGTTTACAAGACTATAGAGGGAATGCATTGACACGTGACTTTCCCGCGTGACAACCCCCCTCAGCCTGACCGAGTGGCAAAAGATCTGCTGCGTGACTGGATTTAATAGGGGAAAACTGCGGAAATGCGACTAAATCGAACAATTTTATCAATTTAAACTAAATGTTGGACTCAATATAGTGTTCCTTACAACTTACTAAAGATCCAGTGATCCATGGATATTGACATGCAGCCAGGAATCGTGTTGCCTGACATTTATTGCCTGATTTCGACACCGGGGAAATAAAAGCAAGACCTAAACATAAAGCAAATTTGCATGTGAACGCTTTAAATATAATATAGGTAGGTCTAAATCCGGGTGATCACTTATATCAGTGTTATATCCTATATCATATCGTCCAGCTCTAAAACGTTATACGTTTTTTGGTCAGTGTTTATTAAAAAAAACATCCAATAATGCAGAATATGCAATGATAAATATTTAATTGATGAGCTGTTAATGTATATAACAATACAAAATATACGGGTATGGTTTTACAGCTAATTTCAGCATATTGACACAAAATGATAACTGCAAATCCACCTTTGGCTGACTGGAGTCCAGTTGTTTCTGTGAATTGCAGCGATCCATTTGCTCCTCTTTCCATAGCAGTCTGTAAAAATATACCTCCGATGTTTTGCCAAAACTAGTTGTAAGCCTACAGTCAATCGCAAAGCTCTTTCCCATTTTATTTGTGTGTTGTGTTTGTTTTTCGCGGTATTCACGCTAAACACATACAGCCGCTCAGTCTTTTTGCCACTCACTGTGAGAAACTGCAGGCACGCCGGCCGACGGTGACGTCATGCGCATTCCCTCTATAGATCAGTCCCTCCAGGATTTCGCGGGCCTTTTTTGTGATTGTTGCGGCCTAAAATGCCTGATGTTGCGGCCGCTTTTTTAAAAAGTTGCAATAAAAGTTGCGATGTTCTTCTGCATGTTTTTATAGGTTAAAATGGCAAAGATAGATAGATTTTTAACTTAAAATGCCCAAATTATGCTTTTTGGCTTTTCCCCTTTCCTTTATTGTGTTGTTATATTTTTTGTGCATGTTATAGGTTTACTAAGAGAGAAAAGTCCAAAGTCCACCCCAAAGGGACTTATTATGTCCCACAGAAAACACTGTTCATCATCTGCATCTGCTCTAGTCCAGAATTGACTTAAGAGACAAAGTCACACACTTTGTAACACACGAACAAACTAACTAACCATTAGTAACCATAAAAGGCAAAACAAACGATTTGAAGACACAGCAAAACCTAACAAACTAAGTTTCTTTTTTTTTTTTAAACAAGATCTGCACCTGCAAAAAAGTCAATGTGCAGAACCTCACAAACATTAAGCAGCATTTATGTTGAAAGATGCCAATACTAATAAAGTGCAAAATACAGTTTTAGGAATAGCCACTAAAGTGAAAAACCAAATGTTTGATAATGTATTTTAATATAGCTAATATAATATAATATAGCCGCATATCCAATAAAGCTTAATTTTTTTTTGTCAGACTAGAATTTTCTGAATTGAGAGAGTTCGTGAACTGGGTGAACTAAAGCACTGTGATAGTGAGTAGCCTATTACAAGTGATAAACACAAGAAAAGAAAGGAAAATAAAATGGTCAAACTAAATTCTTTAAATATAAAACAAAAGAGAAGCAGATAAGTGATGAGTCCGTGGAAACAACACTGCTCATTCGCGTCTGTCAGCTGCCGTGCACTCCCATACTGAAAAGATTATGAGCGCGCCTCCCGCGAGCGCATAATGAGCGCGCTTCCCGTGCGCCTAATCGCCTATTTGAAATAACGACCTCAAGCGCGCAAAAGACGCGGTACGTGAACTAATCAAGAGACCCCCTTGATATCGCTTCTGCGCACGGCACCTTCTCAGCAAGCAGAGCGCCATTGCCAATAATTGAATTGAAATGATAAAAAATAGAAAACCTTCGCGGGACAGAGGATTTTTTTTTAACTGCTCGTGCCGCCCCCCATGTGACATGAAGGTTCGCCCGTGCCTAGAACCGCTACTGGACGTATGACGGCGCTTTGCAGGAGACCGCGGCGCGATGATTCGTCAAAGTTGCACAAAAGTTGCGGTGATTTTTCAAAATTGCAAGGCGCACTGAATTCACGTGGATTTGTTGAAGTTGCGTTAATAGTTGCGATCGCGACATCGCGAAATCCTGGAGGGACTGATAGATAGTATTGTATAATTATACAGTTTTTATATGCAAACTGTTTACAAGACTTTAGATAGTATTGTATTATTATACAGTTTTTATATGCAAACTGTTTACAAGACTTTATAGATAGTAGGCTATTGTATTATTATACAGTTTTATATGCAAACTGCTTATAAGACTTTATAGATAGTATTGTATTATTATACGATTTTTATATGCAAACTGTTTACAAGACTTTATAGATAGTATTATATTATTATACAGTTTTTATATGCAAACTGTTTACAAGACTTTATAGATAGTAGGCTATTGTATTATTATACAGTTTTATATGCAAACTGCTTATAAGACTTTATAGATAGTATTGTATTATTATACAGTTTTTATATGTAAACTGCTTATAAAACTTCATAGTCTTTTAATTATGACTTTGAAATTACAAGAGATAATAGAAATGTTTATTGGGTTTATAAGAAATACACAGAAACAGGTTGTAATAAAACTGTTTATTGGGTTTATAAGAAATACACAGAAACAGGTTGTAATAAAAATGTTTATTGGGTTTATAAGAAATACACAGAAACATGTTGTATTAAAATGTTTTATTGATGAAATAAGTCAAATGCAACCAGTATTATGCATGCATATAGTAAGAGAAAAGTAAGTATTACTTTAGAGTTGTGTTCCAGACCAGGAGGAGGAGGAAGCTGAGAGTCCCGCGCACAAGAGGAAAAGGAAGACCATGAGGAACACGGCTTTTTATAAGAAAATTGTGAAAGGACTCAAAGAGTTAAACATTTTTCAAGATCTAGGATTGGACAAATTGTGCCTATGACTTGATCATGTAAGAAAGAGGTGTGACATCCCAGGTGAAAACTAAATATATAGTTTTTTTCTGAAATTGCTAAAACATTAAACCCTCTGAACCAAATTCTCAATAGCCTAAACCAATTTGTTGAATAAATCACTCTTTCTGTAAAACATTAAACAGGTTCAGGTGGTTTGCAAATCTCATGCACTCTTTTTTTCAAAACTCTAAAACACATTTCACACTGCACTTATGCACTTATGTTTCAAAATGCTAAACACAGGTAGGTGAAAGCTAAACACAACTACACAGTAATCATCCTTTACACACGACTCACAATTGTTCACACTTATTTCTAATGATGTGACCAAACTGTATATAATACAAGTCAGTTTAGTGTCCCACAATTTACTCAAAATGTTGCTGTGAATGTTGATACCAACAATGGATGGAAACAAAATAAGAGTGAGTGAAGGAAGAATGTGTGTGTAAGAGGTGGTGAATGAGCAGGAAGAGGTTGAGGACGAGGAAGGGCAGGTGTGGAGAATGTTGTCAGTGCTGATTCTGCTTTAGGGATTTTCCCTTTGAGAGAGAGAGAGTGAGGGAGGAAGAGAGGAAGTGTGTGTGAGAGAGAGTGTGTGTTCGTATTTGTGTCTGTTCGTGTGTTTGTGTGTGTCACAAATCATAAATTGTATCTTCAACTTATTACAGTTTTTCTGAATTGATAAAACACATTTCGGTAACACTTTAGAATAATGGTCCGTAGTTAACAAGTATCTATGCAGGAAGTAATAGGTAATACTGCATTAACACCGAACTTAATACTATTAACTAATATGGAAGCAATATTAACTGAGAAGCAAGTAATAGGTCATTTAGTATAAAGGTAGTTCCTTGGTAGGTATTTGATTATTACTAAAGAAATATATCCTCATTGAGAACTACTTGTGATCTAAGAAATATTAACCAATAAATTATTAATCACGAAAGTAACATACTCTTGACATGGTCATAACATTTCAGAAGCGTGTGCCTCAAATGGACACTTTGTGGAAACCAGTTTATGAATATTACATCTCCCCCAAATACATTAGCTACAGGTTGAGAATGTGACTACTACTCTTGCCAAAGGATGGACGTATGTTCTCTGTTTATTTCAAACTTAAACATAAAATAATATACTAATAATGATAGGGGGGGGGGGGGGCGGTAGTAATTAGTAATAACTGCATGTAGTAATTATATAAAAAAACTCTACATTGAAGAGAAGCATGGCAGCACTTCACTCCAAACACAGAAGCAAGCAACATTTTCTAAGGTATATTTACATTTTGTATAAATTTTTGCCAGTATTTCATACTTTGTATGTAAAATAGAAAGATTGAACTTATTAATTACAGTTAAAAATCGACTGTAGAATTGCACGTAGCATTTATGTCATTATAAAAATAGTGGGTTCGTGGGATCTCAATATCTCAGCTCTGGAAGGGTCTAGAGCCTCCATTTTTGCACTCAGGTCTAAGTCTCATGGCCCTCTATCAGAATCCAGAGTTTTGAGAAGATTGGAGAAATTTAATTTTTCGCCCGAGAAAAAAAAAAATATAAGGGGTACCACTGTCGTTTTTTTTTTTCGGGTCGAATTTTTGAGTTTCGATATCTCAGCTCTGGAAGGGTCTAGAGCCTCCATTTTTGCACTCAGGTCTAAATCTCATGGCCCTCTAACAGAATCCAGAGTTTTGAGAAGATTGGAGAAACTTAATTTTTCGCTCGAAAAAAAAAAACGTAAGGGGTAACACTGTCGTTTTTTTTCCGGGTCAAATTTTTGAGTTTCGATATCTCAGCTCTGGAAGGGTCTAGAGCCTCCATTTTTGCACTCAGTTCAAAGTCTCACAGCCCTCTATCATAATCCAGAGTTTTGGGAAGATTGGAGAAACTTAATTTTTCGCCCGAAAATGAAAAAAAAACGAAAGGGGTAACACTGTCGTTTTTTTTTCGGGTCGAAATTTTGAATTTTGATATCTCAGCTCTGGAAGGGTCTAGAGCCTCCATTTTTGCACTCAGGTGAAAGTCTCACTGCCCTCTATCATAATCCAGAGTTTTGAGAAGATTGGAGAAACTTAAT
The DNA here is from genome assembly GCF_988280905.1 of Pimephales promelas. Taxonomy (NCBI): domain Eukaryota; kingdom Metazoa; phylum Chordata; class Actinopteri; order Cypriniformes; family Leuciscidae; genus Pimephales; species Pimephales promelas. Next base: position 47,932,410 of record NC_142772.1, read on the forward strand.
TTTTCGCCCAAAAATGAAAAAAAACGAAAGGGGTAACACTGTCGTTTTTTTTTCGGGTCGAAATTTTGAGTTTCGATATCTCAGCTCTGGAAGGGTCTAGAGCCTCCATTTTTGCACTCAGGTCAAAGTCTCACAGCCCTCTATCATAATCCAGAGTTTTGAGAAGATTGGAGAAACTTAATTTTTCGCCCAAAAATAAAAAAAAAAAACCAAAGGGGTAACACTGTCGTTTTTTTTTTTCGGGTCGAAATTTTGAATTTTGATATCTCAGCTCTGGAAGGGTCTAGAGCCTCCATTTTTGCACTCAGGTCAAAGTCTCACAGCCCTCTATCATAATCCAGAGTTTTGAGAAGATTGGAGAAACTTAATTTTTCGCCCGAAAATGAAAAAAAACGTAACGTTTTTTTTTTCGGGTCGAAATTTTGAGTTTCGATATCTCAGCTCTGGAAGGGTCTAGAGCCTCCATTTTTGCACTCAGGTCAAAGTCTCACAGCCCTCTATCATAATCCAGAGTTTTGAGAAGATTGGAGAAACTTCATTTTTCGCCCAAAAACGAAAAAAACGTAAGGGGTAACACTGTCGGGTTTTTTTTCGGGTCGAAATTTTGAGTTTCGATATCTCAGCTCTGGAAGGGTCTAGAGCCTCCATTTTTGCACTCAGGTCAAAGTCTCACAGCCCTCTATCATAATCCAGAGTTTTGAGAAGATTGGAGAAACTTCATTTTTCGCCCAAAAACGAAAAAAACGTAAGGGGTAACACTGTCGGTTTTTTTTCGGGTCGAAATTTTGAGTTTCGATATCTCAGCTCTGGAAGGGTCTAGAGCCTCCATTTTTGCACTCAGGTCAAAGTCTCACAGCCCTCTATCATAATCCAGAGTTTTGAGAAGATTGGAGAAACTTCATTTTTCGCCCAAAAACGAAAAAAACGTAAGGGGTAACACTGTCGGTTTTTTTTCGGGTCGAAATTTTGAGTTTCGATATCTCAGCTCTGGAAGGGTCTAGAGCCTCCATTTTTGCACTCAGGTCAAAGTCTCACAGCCCTCTATCATAATCCAGAGTTTTGAGAAGATTGGAGAAACTTAATTTTTCGCCCGAAAATGAAAAAAAACGTAAGGGGTAACACTGTCGTTTTTTTTTTCGGGTCGAAATTTTGAGTTTCGATATCTCAGCTCTGGAAGGGTCTAGAGCCTCAATTTTTGCACTCAGGTGAAAGTCTCACAGCCCTCTATCATAATCCAGAGTTTTGAGAAGATTGGAGAAACTTAATTTTTCGCCCAAAAATGAAAAAAAACGTAAGGGGTAACACTGTCGTTTTTTTTTCGGGTCGAAATTTTGAATTTTGATATCTCAGCTCTGGAAGGGTCTAGAGCGTCCATTTTTGCACTCAGGTCAAAGTCTCACAGCCCTCTATCATAATCCAGAGTTTTGAGAAGATTGGAGAAACTTAATTTTTCGCCCAAAAACGAAAAAAACGTAAGGGGTAACACTGTCGTTTTTTTTTCGTGTCGAAATTTTGAATTTTGATATCTCAGCTCTGGAAGGGTCTAGAGCCTCCATTTTTGCACTCAGGTGAAAGTCTCACTGCCCTCTATCATAATCCAGAGTTTTGAGAAGATTGGAGAAACTTAATTTTTCGCCCAAAAATGAAAAAAAAACGAAAGGGGTAACACTGTCGTTTTTTTTTCGGGTCGAAATTTTGAGTTTCGATATCTCAGCTCTGGAAGGGTCTAGAGCCTCCATTTTTGCACTCAGGTCAAAGTCTCACAGCCCTCTATCATAATCCAGAGTTTTGAGAAGATTGGAGAAACTTAATTTTTCGCCCGAAAATGAAAAAAAACGTAAGGGGTAACACTGTCGTTTTTTTTTTCGGGTCGAAATTTTGAGTTTCGATATCTCAGCTCTGGAAGGGTCTAGAGCCTCCATTTTTGCACTCAGGTGAAAGTCTCACAGCCCTCTATCATAATCCAGAGTGTTGAGAAGATTGGAGAAACTTAATTTTTCGCCCAAAAATGAAAAAAAAAACGAAAGGGGTAACACTGTCGTTTTTTTTTTCGGGTCGAAATTTTGAGTTTCGATATCTCAGCTCTGGAAGGGTCTAGAGCCTCCATTTTTGCACTCAGGTCAAAGTCTCACAGCCCTCTATCATAATCCAGAGTTTTGAGAAGATTGGAGAAACTTAATTTTTCGCCCGAAAATGAAAAAAAACGTAAGGGGTAACACTGTCGTTTTTTTTTTCGGGTCGAAATTTTGAGTTTCGATATCTCAGCTCTGGAAGGGTCTAGAGCCTCCATTTTTGCACTCAGGTGAAAGTCTCACAGCCCTCTATCATAATCCAGAGTTTTGAGAAGATTGGAGAAACTTAATTTTTCGCCCAAAAATGAAAAAAAACGTAAGGGGTAACACTGTCGTTTTTTTTCGGGTCGAAATTTTGAATTTCGATATCTCAGCTCTGGAAGGGTCTAGAGCGTCCATTTTTGCACTCAGGTCAAAGTCTCACAGCCCTCTATCATAATCCAGAGTTTTGAGAAGATTGGAGAAACTTAATTTTTCGCCCAAAAATGAAAAAAAACGAAAGGGGTAACACTGTCGTTTTTTTTTCGGGTCGAAATTTTGAGTTTCGATATCTCAGCTCTGGAAGGGTCTAGAGCCTCCATTTTTGCACTCAGGTCAAAGTCTCACAGCCCTCTATCATAATCCAGAGTTTTGAGAAGATTGGAGAAACTTAATTTTTCGCCCGAAAATGAAAAAAAAAACGTAAGGGTTACTGTCGTTTTTTTTTTCTGGTCGAAATTTTGAGTTTCGATATCTCAGCTCTGGAAGGGTCTAGAGCCTCCATTTTTGCACTCAGGTGAAAGTCTCACAGCCCTCTATCATAATCCAGAGTTTTGAGAAGATTGGAGAAACTTAATTTTTCGCCCAAAAACGAAAAAAAAACGTAAGGGGTAACACTGTCGTTTTTTTTTCGGGTCGAAATTTTGAGTTTCGATATCTCAGCTCTGGAAGGGTCTAGAGCCTCCATTTTTGCACTCAGGTCAAAGTCTCACAGCCCTCTATCATAATCCAGAGTTTTGAGAAGATTGGAGAAACTTAATTTTTCACCCAAAAATGAAAAAAAAAACGAAAGGGGTAACACTGTCATTTTTTTTTTCGGGTCGAAATTTTGAGTTTCGATATCTCAGCTCTGGAAGGGTCTAGAGCCTCCATTTTTGCACTCAGGTCAAAGTCTCACAGCCCTCTATCATAATCCAGAGTTTTGAGAAGATTGGAGAAACTTAATTTTTCGTCCGAAAATGAAAAAAAACGTAAGGGGTAACACTGTCGTTTTTTTTTTCGGGTCGAAATTTTGAGTTTCGATATCTCAGCTCTGGAAGGGTCTAGAGCCTCCATTTTTGCACTCAGGTGAAAGTCTCACAGCCCTCTATCATAATCCAGAGTGTTGAGAAGATTGGAGAAACTTAATTTTTCGCCCAAAAATGAAAAAAAAAACGAAAGGGGTAACACTGTCGTTTTTTTTTTCGGGTCGAAATTTTGAGTTTCGATATCTCAGCTCTGGAAGGGTCTAGAGCCTCCATTTTTGCACTCAGGTCAAAGTCTCACAGCCCTCTATCATAATCCAGAGTTTTGAGAAGATTGGAGAAACTTAATTTTTCGCCCGAAAATGAAAAAAAACGTAAGGGGTAACACTGTCGTTTTTTTTTTCGGGTCGAAATTTTGAGTTTCGATATCTCAGCTCTGGAAGGGTCTAGAGCCTCCATTTTTGCACTCAGGTGAAAGTCTCACAGCCCTCTATCATAATCCAGAGTTTTGAGAAGATTGGAGAAACTTAATTTTTCGCCCAAAAATGAAAAAAAACGTAAGGGGTAACACTGTCGTTTTTTTTCGGGTCGAAATTTTGAATTTTGATATCTCAGCTCTGGAAGGGTCTAGAGCGTCCATTTTTGCACTCAGGTCAAAGTCTCACAGCCCTCTATCATAATCCAGAGTTTTGAGAAGATTGGAGAAACTTAATTTTTCGCCCAAAAATGAAAAAAAACGAAAGGGGTAACACTGTCGTTTTTTTTTCGGGTCGAAATTTTGAGTTTCGATATCTCAGCTCTGGAAGGGTCTAGAGCCTCCATTTTTGCACTCAGGTCAAAGTCTCACAGCCCTCTATCATAATCCAGAGTTTTGAGAAGATTGGAGAAACTTAATTTTTCGCCCGAAAATGAAAAAAAAAACGTAAGGGGTAACACTGTCGTTTTTTTTTTCTGGTCGAAATTTTGAGTTTCGATATCTCAGCTCTGGAAGGGTCTAGAGCCTCCATTTTTGCACTCAGGTGAAAGTCTCACAGCCCTCTATCATAATCCAGAGTTTTGAGAAGATTGGAGAAACTTAATTTTTCGCCCAAAAACGAAAAAAAACGTAAGGGGTAACACTGTCGTTTTTTTTTCGGGTCGAAATTTTGAGTTTCGATATCTCAGCTCTGGAAGGGTCTAGAGCCTCCATTTTTGCACTCAGGTCAAAGTCTCACAGCCCTCTATCATAATCCAGAGTTTTGAGAAGATTGGAGAAACTTAATTTTTCACCCAAAAATGAAAAAAAAAACGAAAGGGGTAACACTGTCATTTTTTTTTTCGGGTCGAAATTTTGAGTTTCGATATCTCAGCTCTGGAAGGGTCTAGAGCCTCCATTTTTGCACTCAGGTCAAAGTCTCACAGCCCTCTATCATAATCCAGAGTTTTGAGAAGATTGGAGAAACTTAATTTTTTGCCCGAAAATGAAAAAAAACGTAAGGGGTAACACTGTCGTTTTTTTTTCGGGTCGAAATTTTGAGTTTCGATATCTCAGCTCTGGAAGGGTCTAGAGCCTCCATTTTTGCACTCAGGTCAAAGTCTCACAGCCCTCTATCATAATCCAGAGTTTTGAGAAGATTGGAGAAACTTAATTTTTCGCCCGAAAATGAAAAAAAAACGTAAGGGGTAACACTGTCGTTTTTTTTTTCGGGTCGAAATTTTGAGTTTCGATATCTCAGCTCTGGAAGGGTCTAGAGCCTCAATTTTTGCACTCAGGTGAAAGTCTCACAGCCCTCTATCATAATCCAGAGTTTTGAGAAGATTGGAGAAACTTAATTTTTCGCCCAAAAATGAAAAAAAACGAAAGGGGTAACACTGTCGTTTTTTTTTTCGGGTCGAAATTTTGAGTTTCGATATCTCAGCTCTGGAAGGGTCTAGAGCCTCCATTTTTGCACTCAGGTCAAAGTCTCACAGCCCTCTATCATAATCCAGAGTTTTGAGAAGATTGGAGAAACTTAATTTTTCGCCCAAAAACGAAAAAAAAAGTAAGGGGTAACACTGTCGGTTTTTTTTCGGGTCGAAATTTTGAGTTTCGATATCTCAGCTCTGGAAGGGTCTAGAGCCTCCATTTTTGCACTCAGGTCAAAGTCTCACAGCCCTCTATCATAATCCAGAGTTTTGAGAAGATTGGAGAAACTTAATTTTTCGCCCAAAAATGAAAAAAAACGAAAGGGGTAACACTGTCGTTTTTTTTTTCAGGTCGAAATTTTGAGTTTCGATATCTCAGCTCTGGAAGGGTCTAGAGCCTCCATTTTTGCACTCAGGTGACAGTCTCACAGCCCTCTATCATAATCCAGAGTTTTGAGAAGATTGGAGAAACTTAATTTTTCGCCCAAAAACGAAAAAAAACGTAAGGGGTAACACTGTCGTTTTTTTTTCGGGTCGAAATTTTGAGTTTCGATATCTCAGCTCTGGAAGGGTCTAGAGCCTCCATTTTTGCACCCAGGTCAAAGTCTCACAGCCCTCTATCATAATTCAGAGTTTTGAGAAGATTGGAGAAACTTAATTTTTCGCCCGAAAATGAAAAAAAACGTAAGGGGTAACACTGTCGTTTTTTTTTTCGGGTCGAAATTTTGAGTTTCGATATCTCAGCTCTGGAAGGGTCTAGAGCCTCCATTTTTGCACTCAGGTGAAAGTCTCACAGCCCTCTATCATAATCCAGAGTTTTGAGAAGATTGGAGAAACTTAATTTTTCGCCCAAAAATGAAAAAAAACGTAAGGGGTAACACTGTCGTTTTTTTTTCGGGTCGAAATTTTGAGTTTCGATATCTCAGCTCTGGAAGGGTCTAGAGCCTCCATTTTTGCACTCAGGTCAAAGTCTCACAGCCCTCTATCATAATCCAGAGTTTTGAGAAGATTGGAGAAACTTAATTTTTCGCCCAAAAACGAAAAAAAACGTAAGTGGTAACACTGTCGGTTTTTTTTCGGGTCGAAATTTTGAGTTTCGATATCTCAGCTCTGGAAGGGTCTAGAGCCTCCATTTTTGCACTCAGGTCAAAGTCTCACAGCCCTCTTTCATAATCCAGAGTTTTGAGAAGATTGGAGAAACTTCATTTTTCGCCCGAAAATGAAAAAAAACGTAAGGGGTAACACTGTCGTTTTTTTTTCGGGTCGAAATTTTGAGTTTCGATATCTCAGCTCTGGAAGGGTCTGGAGCCTCCATTTTTGCACCCAGGTCAAAGTCTCACAGCCCTCTATCATAATCCAGAGTTTTGAGAAGATTGGAGAAACTTCATTTTTCGCCCAAAAACGAAAAAAACGTAAGGGGTAACACTGTCGGTTTTTTTTCGGGTCGAAATTTTGAGTTTCGATATCTCAGCTCTGGAAGGGTCTAGAGCCTCCATTTTTGCACTCAGGTCAAAGTCTCACAGCCCTCTATCATAATCCAGAGTTTTGAGAAGATTGGAGAAACTTAATTTTTCACCCAAAAATGAAAAAAAAAACGAAAGGGGTAACACTGTCATTTTTTTTTTCGGGTCGAAATTTTGAGTTTCGATATCTCAGCTCTGGAAGGGTCTAGAGCCTCCATTTTTGCACTCAGGTCAAAGTCTCACAGCCCTCTATCATAATCCAGAGTTTTGAGAAGATTGGAGAAACTTAATTTTTCGCCCGAAAATGAAAAAAAACGTAAGGGGTAACACTGTCGTTTTTTTTTTCGGGTCGAAATTTTGAGTTTCGATATCTCAGCTCTGGAAGGGTCTAGAGCCTCCATTTTTGCACTCAGGTGAAAGTCTCACAGCCCTCTATCATAATCCAGAGTGTTGAGAAGATTGGAGAAACTTAATTTTTCGCCCAAAAATGAAAAAAAAAACGAAAGGGGTAACACTGTCGTTTTTTTTTTTCGGGTCGAAATTTTGAGTTTCGATATCTCAGCTCTGGAAGGGTCTAGAGCCTCCATTTTTGCACTCAGGTCAAAGTCTCACAGCCCTCTATCATAATCCAGAGTTTTGAGAAGATTGGAGAAACTTAATTTTTCGCCCGAAAATGAAAAAAAACGTAAGGGGTAACACTGTCGTTTTTTTTTTCGGGTCGAAATTTTGAGTTTCGATATCTCAGCTCTGGAAGGGTCTAGAGCCTCCATTTTTGCACTCAGGTGAAAGTCTCACAGCCCTCTATCATAATCCAGAGTTTTGAGAAGATTGGAGAAACTTAATTTTTCGCCCAAAAATGAAAAAAAACGTAAGGGGTAACACTGTCGTTTTTTTTCGGGTCGAAATTTTGAATTTTGATATCTCAGCTCTGGAAGGGTCTAGAGCGTCCATTTTTGCACTCAGGTCAAAGTCTCACAGCCCTCTATCATAATCCAGAGTTTTGAGAAGATTGGAGAAACTTAATTTTTCGCCCAAAAATGAAAAAAAACGAAAGGGGTAACACTGTCGTTTTTTTTTCGGGTCGAAATTTTGAGTTTCGATATCTCAGCTCTGGAAGGGTCTAGAGCCTCCATTTTTGCACTCAGGTCAAAGTCTCACAGCCCTCTATCATAATCCAGAGTTTTGAGAAGATTGGAGAAACTTAATTTTTCGCCCGAAAATGAAAAAAAAAACGTAAGGGGTAACACTGTCGTTTTTTTTTTCTGGTCGAAATTTTGAGTTTCGATATCTCAGCTCTGGAAGGGTCTAGAGCCTCCATTTTTGCACTCAGGTGAAAGTCTCACAGCCCTCTATCATAATCCAGAGTTTTGAGAAGATTGGAGAAACTTAATTTTTCGCCCAAAAACGAAAAAAAACGTAAGGGGTAACACTGTCGTTTTTTTTTCGGGTCGAAATTTTGAGTTTCGATATCTCAGCTCTGGAAGGGTCTAGAGCCTCCATTTTTGCACTCAGGTCAAAGTCTCACAGCCCTCTATCATAATCCAGAGTTTTGAGAAGATTGGAGAAACTTAATTTTTCACCCAAAAATGAAAAAAAAAACGAAAGGGGTAACACTGTCATTTTTTTTTTCGGGTCGAAATTTTGAGTTTCGATATCTCAGCTCTGGAAGGGTCTAGAGCCTCCATTTTTGCACTCAGGTCAAAGTCTCACAGCCCTCTATCATAATCCAGAGTTTTGAGAAGATTGGAGAAACTTAATTTTTTGCCCGAAAATGAAAAAAAACGTAAGGGGTAACACTGTCGTTTTTTTTTCGGGTCGAAATTTTGAGTTTCGATATCTCAGCTCTGGAAGGGTCTAGAGCCTCCATTTTTGCACTCAGGTCAAAGTCTCACAGCCCTCTATCATAATCCAGAGTTTTGAGAAGATTGGAGAAACTTAATTTTTCGCCCGAAAATGAAAAAAAAACGTAAGGGGTAACACTGTCGTTTTTTTTTTCGGGTCGAAATTTTGAGTTTCGATATCTCAGCTCTGGAAGGGTCTAGAGCCTCAATTTTTGCACTCAGGTGAAAGTCTCACAGCCCTCTATCATAATCCAGAGTTTTGAGAAGATTGGAGAAACTTAATTTTTCGCCCAAAAATGAAAAAAAACGAAAGGGGTAACACTGTCGTTTTTTTTTTCGGGTCGAAATTTTGAGTTTCGATATCTCAGCTCTGGAAGGGTCTAGAGCCTCCATTTTTGCACTCAGGTCAAAGTCTCACAGCCCTCTATCATAATCCAGAGTTTTGAGAAGATTGGAGAAACTTAATTTTTCGCCCAAAAACGAAAAAAAAAGTAAGGGGTAACACTGTCGGTTTTTTTTCGGGTCGAAATTTTGAGTTTCGATATCTCAGCTCTGGAAGGGTCTAGAGCCTCCATTTTTGCACTCAGGTCAAAGTCTCACAGCCCTCTATCATAATCCAGAGTTTTGAGAAGATTGGAGAAACTTAATTTTTCGCCCAAAAATGAAAAAAAACGAAAGGGGTAACACTGTCGTTTTTTTTTTCAGGTCGAAATTTTGAGTTTCGATATCTCAGCTCTGGAAGGGTCTAGAGCCTCCATTTTTGCACTCAGGTGACAGTCTCACAGCCCTCTATCATAATCCAGAGTTTTGAGAAGATTGGAGAAACTTAATTTTTCGCCCAAAAACGAAAAAAAACGTAAGGGGTAACACTGTCGTTTTTTTTTCGGGTCGAAATTTTGAGTTTCGATATCTCAGCTCTGGAAGGGTCTAGAGCCTCCATTTTTGCACCCAGGTCAAAGTCTCACAGCCCTCTATCATAATTCAGAGTTTTGAGAAGATTGGAGAAACTTAATTTTTCGCCCGAAAATGAAAAAAAACGTAAGGGGTAACACTGTCGTTTTTTTTTTCGGGTCGAAATTTTGAGTTTCGATATCTCAGCTCTGGAAGGGTCTAGAGCCTCCATTTTTGCACTCAGGTGAAAGTCTCACAGCCCTCTATCATAATCCAGAGTTTTGAGAAGATTGGAGAAACTTAATTTTTCGCCCAAAAATGAAAAAAAACGTAAGGGGTAACACTGTCGTTTTTTTTTCGGGTCGAAATTTTGAGTTTCGATATCTCAGCTCTGGAAGGGTCTAGAGCCTCCATTTTTGCACTCAGGTCAAAGTCTCACAGCCCTCTATCATAATCCAGAGTTTTGAGAAGATTGGAGAAACTTAATTTTTCGCCCAAAAACGAAAAAAAACGTAAGTGGTAACACTGTCGGTTTTTTTTCGGGTCGAAATTTTGAGTTTCGATATCTCAGCTCTGGAAGGGTCTAGAGCCTCCATTTTTGCACTCAGGTCAAAGTCTCACAGCCCTCTTTCATAATCCAGAGTTTTGAGAAGATTGGAGAAACTTCATTTTTCGCCCGAAAATGAAAAAAAACGTAAGGGGTAACACTGTCGTTTTTTTTTCGGGTCGAAATTTTGAGTTTCGATATCTCAGCTCTGGAAGGGTCTGGAGCCTCCATTTTTGCACCCAGGTCAAAGTCTCACAGCCCTCTATCATAATCCAGAGTTTTGAGAAGATTGGAGAAACTTCATTTTTCGCCCAAAAACGAAAAAAACGTAAGGGGTAACACTGTCGGTTTTTTTTCGGGTCGAAATTTTGAGTTTCGATATCTCAGCTCTGGAAGGGTCTAGAGCCTCCATTTTTGCACTCAGGTCAAAGTCTCACAGCCCTCTATCATAATCCAGAGTTTTGAGAAGATTGGAGAAACTTCATTTTTCGCCCAAAAACGAAAAAAACGTAAGGGGTAACACTGTCGTTTTTTTTTCGGGTCGAAATTTTGAGTTTCGATATCTCAGCTCTGGAAGGGTCTAGAGCCTCCATTTTTGCACTCAGGTCAAAGTCTCACAGCCCTCTATCATAATCCAGAGTTTTGAGAAGATTGGAGAAACTTAATTTTTCGCCCGAAAATGAAAAAAAACGTAAGGGGTAACACTGTCGTTTTTTTTTTCGGGTCGAAATTTTGAGTTTCGATATCTCAGCTCTGGAAGGGTCTAGAGCCTCCATTTTTGCACTCAGGTCAAAGTCTCACAGCCCTCTATCATAATCCAGAGTTTTGAGAAGATTGGAGAAACTTAATTTTTCGCCCAAAAACGAAAAAAAACGTAAGGGGTAACACTGTCGTTTTTTTTTTCGGGTCGAAATTTTGAGTTTCGATATCTCAGCTCTGGAAGGGTCTAGAGCCTCCATTTTTGCACTCAGGTCAAAGTCTCACAGCCCTCTATCATAATCCAGAGTTTTGAGAAGATTGGAGAAACTTAATTTTTCGCCCAAAAACGAAAAAAAAAACGTAAGGGGTAACACTGTCGTTTTTTTTTTCGGGTCGAAATTTTGAGTTTCGATATCTCAGCTCTGGAAGGGTCTAGAGCCTCCATTTTTGCACTCAGGTCAAAATCTCACAGCCCTCTATCATAATCCAGAGTTTTGAGAAGATTGGAGAAACTTAATTTTTCGCCCAAAAATGAAAAAAAACGAAAGGGGTAACACTGTCGTTTTTTTTTTTCGGGTCGAAATTTTGAGTTTCGATATCTCAGCTCTGGAAGGGTCTAGAGCCTCCATTTTTGCACTCAGGTGAAAGTCTCACAGCCCTCTATCATAATCCAGAGTTTTGAGAAGATTGGAGAAACTTAATTTTTCGCCCAAAAACGAAAAAAAAAGTAAGGGGTAACACTGTCGGTTTTTTTTCGGGTCGAAATTTTGAGTTTCGATATCTCAGCTCTGGAAGGGTCTAGAGCCTCCATTTTTGCACCCAGGTCAAAGTCTCACAGCCCTCTATCATAATCCAGAGTTTTGAGAAGATTGGAGAAACTTAATTTTTCGCCCGAAAATGAAAAAAAACGTAAGGGGTAACACTGTCGTTTTTTTTTCGGGTCGAAATTTTGAGTTTCGATATCTCAGCTCTGGAAGGGTCTAGAGCCTCCATTTTTGCACTCAGGTGAAAGTCTCACAGCCCTCTATCATAATCCAGAGTTTTGAGAAGATTGGAGAAACTTAATTTTTCGCCCGAAAATGAAAAAAAACGTAACGGGTAACACTGTCGTTTTTTTTTTTGGGTCGAAATTTTGAGTTTCGATATCTCAGCTCTGGAAGGGTCTAGAGCCTCCATTTTTGCACTCAGGTGAAAGTCTCACAGCCCTCTATCATAATCCAGAGTTTTGAGAAGATTGGAGAAACTTAATTTTTCGCCCGAAAATGAAAAAAAAACGTAAGGGGTAACACTGTCGTTTTTTTTTTCGGGTCGAAATTTTGAGTTTCGATATCTCAGCTCTGGAAGGGTCTAGAGCCTCCATTTTTGCACTCAGGTGAAAGTCTCACAGCACTCTATCATAATCCAGAGTTTTGAGAAGATTGGAGAAACTTAATTTTTCGCCCAAAAATGAAAAAAAACGTAAGGGGTAACACTGTCGTTTTTTTTTCGGGTCGAAATTTTGAGTTTCGATATCTCAGCTCTGGAAGGGTCTAGAGCCTCCATTTTTGCACTCAGGTCAAAGTCTCACAGCCCTCTATCATAATCCAGAGTTTTGAGAAGATTGGAGAAACTTAATTTTTCGCCCAAAAACGAAAAAAAACGTAAGGGGTAACACTGTCGTTTTTTTTTTCGGGTCGAAATTTTGAGTTTCGATATCTCAGCTCTGGAAGGGTCTAGAGCCTCCATTTTTGCACTCAGGTCAAAGTCTCACAGCCCTCTATCATAATCCAGAGTTTTGAGAAGATTGGAGAAACTTAATTTTTCGCCCAAAAATGAAAAAAAAAACGAAAGGGGTAACACTGTCGTTTTTTTTTTTTCGGGTCGAAATTTTGAGTTTCGATATCTCAGCTCTGGAAGGGTCTAGAGCCTCCATTTTTGCACTCAGGTGACAGTCTCACAGCCCTCTATCATAATCCAGAGTTTTGAGAAGATTGGAGAAACTTAATTTTTCGCCCAAAAACGAAAAAAAACGAAAGGGGTAACACTGTCGTTTTTTTTTCGGGTCGAAATTTTGAGTTTCGATATCTCAGCTCTGGAAGGGTCTAGAGCGTCCATTTTTGCACTCAGGTCAAAGTCTCACAGCCCTCTATCATAATTCAGAGTTTTGAGAAGATTGGAGAAACTTAATTTTTCGCCCGAAAATGAAAAAAAACGTAAGGGGTAACACTGTCGTTTTTTTTTTCGGGTCGAAATTTTGAGTTTCGATATCTCAGCTCTGGAAGGGTCTAGAGCCTCCATTTTTGCACTCAGGTGAAAGTCTCACAGCCCTCTATCATAATCCAGAGTTTTGAGAAGATTGGAGAAACTTAATTTTTCGCCCAAAAATGAAAAAAAACGTAAGGGGTAACACTGTCGTTTTTTTTTCGGGTCGAAATTTTGAGTTTCGATATCTCAGCTCTGGAAGGGTCTAGAGCGTCCATTTTTGCACTCAGGTCAAAGTCTCACAGCCCTCTATCATAATCCAGAGTTTTGAGAAGATTGGAGAAACTTAATTTTTCACCCAAAAACGAAAAAAAACGTAAGGGGTAACACTGTCGTTTTTTTTTCGTGTCGAAATTTTGAATTTTGATATCTCAGCTCTGGAAGGGTCTAGAGACTCCATTTTTGCACTCAGGTCAAAGTCTCACAGCCCTCTATCATAATCCAGAGTTTTGAGAAGATTGGAGAAACTTAATTTTTCGCCCGAAAATGAAAAAAAACGTAAGGGGTAACACTGTCGGTTTTTTTTCGGGTCGAAATTTTGAGTTTCGATATCTCAGCTCTGGAAGGGTCTAGAGCCTCCATTTTTGCACTCAGGTGAAAGTCTCACAGCCCTCTATCATAATCCAGAGTTTTGAGAAGATTGGAGAAACTTAATTTTTCGCCCAAAAACGAAAAAAAACGTAAGGGGTAACACTGTCGTTTTTTTTTCGGGTCGAAATTTTGAATTTCGATATCTCAGCTCTGGAAGGGTCTAGAGCCTCCATTTTTGCACCCAGGTCAAAGTCTCACAGCCCTCTATCATAATCCAGAGTTTTGAGAAGATTGGAGAAACTTAATTTTTCGCCCGAAAATGAAAAAAAACGTAAGGGGTAACACTGTCGTTTTTTTTTCAGGTCGAAATTTTGAGTTTCGATATCTCAGCTCTGGAAGGGTCTAGAGCCTCCATTTTTGCACTCAGGTGAAAGTCTCACAGCCCTCTATCATAATCCAGAGTTTTGAGAAGATTGGAGAAACTTAATTTTTCGCCCGAAAATGAAAAAAAACGTAAGGGGTAACACTGTCGTTTTTTTTTTCGGGTCGAAATTTTGAGTTTCGATATCTCAGCTCTGGAAGGGTCTAGAGCCTCCATTTTTGCACTCAGGTGAAAGTCTCACAGCCCTCTATCATAATCCAGAGTGTTGAGAAGATTGGAGAAACTTAATTTTTCGCCCAAAAATGAAAAAAAAAACGAAAGGGGTAACACTGTCGTTTTTTTTTTCGGGTCGAAATTTTGAGTTTCGATATCTCAGCTCTGGAAGGGTCTAGAGCCTCCATTTTTGCACTCAGGTCAAAGTCTCACAGCCCTCTATCATAATCCAGAGTTTTGAGAAGATTGGAGAAACTTAATTTTTCGCCCGAAAATGAAAAAAAACGTAAGGGGTAACACTGTCGTTTTTTTTTTCGGGTCGAAATTTTGAGTTTCGATATCTCAGCTCTGGAAGGGTCTAGAGCCTCCATTTTTGCACTCAGGTGAAAGTCTCACAGCCCTCTATCATAATCCAGAGTTTTGAGAAGATTGGAGAAACTTAATTTTTCGCCCAAAAATGAAAAAAAACGTAAGGGGTAACACTGTCGTTTTTTTTCGGGTCGAAATTTTGAATTTTGATATCTCAGCTCTGGAAGGGTCTAGAGCGTCCATTTTTGCACTCAGGTCAAAGTCTCACAGCCCTCTATCATAATCCAGAGTTTTGAGAAGATTGGAGAAACTTAATTTTTCGCCCAAAAATGAAAAAAAACGAAAGGGGTAACACTGTCGTTTTTTTTTCGGGTCGAAATTTTGAGTTTCGATATCTCAGCTCTGGAAGGGTCTAGAGCCTCCATTTTTGCACTCAGGTCAAAGTCTCACAGCCCTCTATCATAATCCAGAGTTTTGAGAAGATTGGAGAAACTTAATTTTTCGCCCGAAAATGAAAAAAAAAACGTAAGGGGTAACACTGTCGTTTTTTTTTTCTGGTCGAAATTTTGAGTTTCGATATCTCAGCTCTGGAAGGGTCTAGAGCCTCCATTTTTGCACTCAGGTGAAAGTCTCACAGCCCTCTATCATAATCCAGAGTTTTGAGAAGATTGGAGAAACTTAATTTTTCGCCCAAAAACGAAAAAAAACGTAAGGGGTAACACTGTCGTTTTTTTTTCGGGTCGAAATTTTGAGTTTCGATATCTCAGCTCTGGAAGGGTCTAGAGCCTCCATTTTTGCACTCAGGTCAAAGTCTCACAGCCCTCTATCATAATCCAGAGTTTTGAGAAGATTGGAGAAACTTAATTTTTCACCCAAAAATGAAAAAAAAAACGAAAGGGGTAACACTGTCATTTTTTTTTTTCGGGTCGAAATTTTGAGTTTCGATATCTCAGCTCTGGAAGGGTCTAGAGCCTCCATTTTTGCACTCAGGTCAAAGTCTCACAGCCCTCTATCATAATCCAGAGTTTTGAGAAGATTGGAGAAACTTAATTTTTCGCCCGAAAATGAAAAAAAACGTAAGGGGTAACACTGTCGTTTTTTTTTCGGGTCGAAATTTTGAGTTTCGATATCTCAGCTCTGGAAGGGTCTAGAGCCTCCATTTTTGCACTCAGGTCAAAGTCTCACAGCCCTCTATCATAATCCAGAGTTTTGAGAAGATTGGAGAAACTTAATTTTTCGCCCGAAAATGAAAAAAAAAACGTAAGGGGTAACACTGTCGTTTTTTTTTTCGGGTCGAAATTTTGAGTTTCGATATCTCAGCTCTGGAAGGGTCTAGAGCCTCAATTTTTGCACTCAGGTGAAAGTCTCACAGCCCTCTATCATAATCCAGAGTTTTGAGAAGATTGGAGAAACTTAATTTTTCGCCCAAAAACGAAAAAAAACGTAAGGGGTAACACTGTCGTTTTTTTTTCGGGTCGAAATTTTGAGTTTCGATATCTCAGCTCTGGAAGGGTCTAGAGCCTCCATTTTTGCACTCAGGTCAAAGTCTCACAGCCCTCTATCATAATCCAGAGTTTTGAGAAGATTGGAGAAACTTCATTTTTCGCCCAAAAACGAAAAAAACGTAAGGGGTAACACTGTCGTTTTTTTTTCGGGTCGAAATTTTGAGTTTCGATATCTCAGCTCTGGAAGGGTCTAGAGCCTCCATTTTTGCACTCAGGTCAAAGTCTCACAGCCCTCTATCATAATCCAGAGTTTTGAGAAGATTGGAGAAACTTAATTTTTCGCCCGAAAATGAAAAAAAACGTAAGGGGTAACACTGTCGTTTTTTTTTTCGGGTCGAAATTTTGAGTTTCGATATCTCAGCTCTGGAAGGGTCTAGAGCCTCCATTTTTGCACTCAGGTCAAAGTCTCACAGCCCTCTATCATAATCCAGAGTTTTGAGAAGATTGGAGAAACTTAATTTTTCGCCCAAAAACGAAAAAAAACGTAAGGGGTAACACTGTCGTTTTTTTTTTCGGGTCGAAATTTTGAGTTTCGATATCTCAGCTCTGGAAGGGTCTAGAGCCTCCATTTTTGCACTCAGGTCAAAGTCTCACAGCCCTCTATCATAATCCAGAGTTTTGAGAAGATTGGAGAAACTTAATTTTTCGCCCAAAAACGAAAAAAAAAACGTAAGGGGTAACACTGTCGTTTTTTTTTTCGGGTCGAAATTTTGAGTTTCGATATCTCAGCTCTGGAAGGGTCTAGAGCCTCCATTTTTGCACTCAGGTCAAAATCTCACAGCCCTCTATCATAATCCAGAGTTTTGAGAAGATTGGAGAAACTTAATTTTTCGCCCAAAAATGAAAAAAAACGAAAGGGGTAACACTGTCGTTTTTTTTTTCGGGTCGAAATTTTGAGTTTCGATATCTCAGCTCTGGAAGGGTCTAGAGCCTCCATTTTTGCACTCAGGTGAAAGTCTCACAGCCCTCTATCATAATCCAGAGTTTTGAGAAGATTGGAGAAACTTAATTTTTCGCCCAAAAACGAAAAAAAAAGTAAGGGGTAACACTGTCGGTTTTTTTTCGGGTCGAAATTTTGAGTTTCGATATCTCAGCTCTGGAAGGGTCTAGAGCCTCCATTTTTGCACCCAGGTCAAAGTCTCACAGCCCTCTATCATAATCCAGAGTTTTGAGAAGATTGGAGAAACTTAATTTTTCGCCCGAAAATGAAAAAAAACGTAAGGGGTAACACTGTCGTTTTTTTTTCGGGTCGAAATTTTGAGTTTCGATATCTCAGCTCTGGAAGGGTCTAGAGCCTCCATTTTTGCACTCAGGTGAAAGTCTCACAGCCCTCTATCATAATCCAGAGTTTTGAGAAGATTGGAGAAACTTAATTTTTCGCCCGAAAATGAAAAAAAACGTAACGGGTAACACTGTCGTTTTTTTTTTTGGGTCGAAATTTTGAGTTTCGATATCTCAGCTCTGGAAGGGTCTAGAGCCTCCATTTTTGCACTCAGGTGAAAGTCTCACAGCCCTCTATCATAATCCAGAGTTTTGAGAAGATTGGAGAAACTTAATTTTTCGCCCGAAAATGAAAAAAAAACGTAAGGGGTAACACTGTCGTTTTTTTTTTCGGGTCGAAATTTTGAGTTTCGATATCTCAGCTCTGGAAGGGTCTAGAGCCTCCATTTTTGCACTCAGGTGAAAGTCTCACAGCACTCTATCATAATCCAGAGTTTTGAGAAGATTGGAGAAACTTAATTTTTCGCCCAAAAATGAAAAAAAACGTAAGGGGTAACACTGTCGTTTTTTTTTCGGGTCGAAATTTTGAGTTTCGATATCTCAGCTCTGGAAGGGTCTAGAGCCTCCATTTTTGCACTCAGGTCAAAGTCTCACAGCCCTCTATCATAATCCAGAGTTTTGAGAAGATTGGAGAAACTTAATTTTTCGCCCAAAAACGAAAAAAAACGTAAGGGGTAACACTGTCGTTTTTTTTTTCGGGTCGAAATTTTGAGTTTCGATATCTCAGCTCTGGAAGGGTCTAGAGCCTCCATTTTTGCACTCAGGTGACAGTCTCACAGCCCTCTATCATAATCCAGAGTTTTGAGAAGATTGGAGAAACTTAATTTTTCGCCCAAAAACGAAAAAAAACGAAAGGGGTAACACTGTCGTTTTTTTTTCGGGTCGAAATTTTGAGTTTCGATATCTCAGCTCTGGAAGGGTCTAGAGCGTCCATTTTTGCACTCAGGTCAAAGTCTCACAGCCCTCTATCATAATTCAGAGTTTTGAGAAGATTGGAGAAACTTAATTTTTCGCCCGAAAATGAAAAAAAACGTAAGGGGTAACACTGTCGTTTTTTTTTTCGGGTCGAAATTTTGAGTTTCGATATCTCAGCTCTGGAAGGGTCTAGAGCCTCCATTTTTGCACTCAGGTGAAAGTCTCACAGCCCTCTATCATAATCCAGAGTTTTGAGAAGATTGGAGAAACTTAATTTTTCGCCCAAAAATGAAAAAAAACGTAAGGGGTAACACTGTCGTTTTTTTTTCGGGTCGAAATTTTGAGTTTCGATATCTCAGCTCTGGAAGGGTCTAGAGCGTCCATTTTTGCACTCAGGTCAAAGTCTCACAGCCCTCTATCATAATCCAGAGTTTTGAGAAGATTGGAGAAACTTAATTTTTCACCCAAAAACGAAAAAAAACGTAAGGGGTAACACTGTCGTTTTTTTTTCGTGTCGAAATTTTGAATTTTGATATCTCAGCTCTGGAAGGGTCTAGAGACTCCATTTTTGCACTCAGGTCAAAGTCTCACAGCCCTCTATCATAATCCAGAGTTTTGAGAAGATTGGAGAAACTTAATTTTTCGCCCGAAAATGAAAAAAAACGTAAGGGGTAACACTGTCGGTTTTTTTTCGGGTCGAAATTTTGAGTTTCGATATCTCAGCTCTGGAAGGGTCTAGAGCCTCCATTTTTGCACTCAGGTGAAAGTCTCACAGCCCTCTATCATAATCCAGAGTTTTGAGAAGATTGGAGAAACTTAATTTTTCGCCCAAAAACGAAAAAAAACGTAAGGGGTAACACTGTCGTTTTTTTTTCGGGTCGAAATTTTGAATTTCGATATCTCAGCTCTGGAAGGGTCTAGAGCCTCCATTTTTGCACCCAGGTCAAAGTCTCACAGCCCTCTATCATAATCCAGAGTTTTGAGAAGATTGGAGAAACTTAATTTTTCGCCCGAAAACGAAAAAAAACGTAAGGGGTAACACTGTCGTTTTTTTTTCAGGTCGAAATTTTGAGTTTCGATATCTCAGCTCTGGAAGGGTCTAGAGCCTCCATTTTTGCACTCAGGTGAAAGTCTCACAGCCCTCTATCATAATCCAGAGTTTTGAGAAGATTGGAGAAACTTAATTTTTCGCCCGAAAATGAAAAAAAACGTAAGGGGTAACACTGTCGTTTTTTTTTTCGGGTCGAAATTTTGAGTTTCGATATCTCAGCTCTGGAAGGGTCTAGAGCCTCCATTTTTGCACTCAGGTGAAAGTCTCACAGCCCTCTATCATAATCCAGAGTGTTGAGAAGATTGGAGAAACTTAATTTTTCGCCCAAAAATGAAAAAAAAAACGAAAGGGGTAACACTGTCGTTTTTTTTTTTCGGGTCGAAATTTTGAGTTTCGATATCTCAGCTCTGGAAGGGTCTAGAGCCTCCATTTTTGCACTCAGGTCAAAGTCTCACAGCCCTCTATCATAATCCAGAGTTTTGAGAAGATTGGAGAAACTTAATTTTTCGCCCGAAAATGAAAAAAAACGTAAGGGGTAACACTGTCGTTTTTTTTTTCGGGTCGAAATTTTGAGTTTCGATATCTCAGCTCTGGAAGGGTCTAGAGCCTCCATTTTTGCACTCAGGTGAAAGTCTCACAGCCCTCTATCATAATCCAGAGTTTTGAGAAGATTGGAGAAACTTAATTTTTCGCCCAAAAATGAAAAAAAACGTAAGGGGTAACACTGTCGTTTTTTTTCGGGTCGAAATTTTGAATTTTGATATCTCAGCTCTGGAAGGGTCTAGAGCGTCCATTTTTGCACTCAGGTCAAAGTCTCACAGCCCTCTATCATAATCCAGAGTTTTGAGAAGATTGGAGAAACTTAATTTTTCGCCCAAAAATGAAAAAAAACGAAAGGGGTAACACTGTCGTTTTTTTTTCGGGTCGAAATTTTGAGTTTCGATATCTCAGCTCTGGAAGGGTCTAGAGCCTCCATTTTTGCACTCAGGTCAAAGTCTCACAGCCCTCTATCATAATCCAGAGTTTTGAGAAGATTGGAGAAACTTAATTTTTCGCCCGAAAATGAAAAAAAAAACGTAAGGGGTAACACTGTCGTTTTTTTTTTCTGGTCGAAATTTTGAGTTTCGATATCTCAGCTCTGGAAGGGTCTAGAGCCTCCATTTTTGCACTCAGGTGAAAGTCTCACAGCCCTCTATCATAATCCAGAGTTTTGAGAAGATTGGAGAAACTTAATTTTTCACCCAAAAATGAAAAAAAAAACGAAAGGGGTAACACTGTCATTTTTTTTTTCGGGTCGAAATTTTGAGTTTCGATATCTCAGCTCTGGAAGGGTCTAGAGCCTCCATTTTTGCACTCAGGTCAAAGTCTCACAGCCCTCTATCATAATCCAGAGTTTTGAGAAGATTGGAGAAACTTAATTTTTCGCCCGAAAATGAAAAAAAACGTAAGGGGTAACACTGTCGTTTTTTTTTCGGGTCGAAATTTTGAGTTTCGATATCTCAGCTCTGGAAGGGTCTAGAGCCTCCATTTTTGCACTCAGGTCAAAGTCTCACAGCCCTCTATCATAATCCAGAGTTTTGAGAAGATTGGAGAAACTTAATTTTTCGCCCGAAAATGAAAAAAAAACGTAAGGGGTAACACTGTCGTTTTTTTTTTCGGGTCGAAATTTTGAGTTTCGATATCTCAGCTCTGGAAGGGTCTAGAGCCTCAATTTTTGCACTCAGGTGAAAGTCTCACAGCCCTCTATCATAATCCAGAGTTTTGAGAAGATTGGAGAAACTTAATTTTTCGCCCAAAAACGAAAAAAAACGTAAGGGGTAACACTGTCGTTTTTTTTTCGGGTCGAAATTTTGAGTTTCGATATCTCAGCTCTGGAAGGGTCTAGAGCGTCCATTTTTGCACTCAGGTCAAAGTCTCACAGCCCTCTATCATAATCCAGAGTTTTGAGAAGATTGGAGAAACTTAATTTTTCACCCAAAAACGAAAAAAAACGTAAGGGGTAACACTGTCGTTTTTTTTTCGTGTCGAAATTTTGAATTTTGATATCTCAGCTCTGGAAGGGTCTAGAGACTCCATTTTTGCACTCAGGTCAAAGTCTCACAGCCCTCTATCATAATCCAGAGTTTTGAGAAGATTGGAGAAACTTAATTTTTCACCCAAAAACGAAAAAAAACGTAAGGGGTAACACTGTCGTTTTTTTTTCGTGTCGAAATTTTGAATTTTGATATCTCAGCTCTGGAAGGGTCTAGAGACTCCATTTTTGCACTCAGGTCAAAGTCTCACAGCCCTCTATCATAATCCAGAGTTTTGAGAAGATTGGAGAAACTTAATTTTTCGCCCGAAAATGAAAAAAAACGTAAGGGGTAACACTGTCGGTTTTTTTTCGGGTCGAAATTTTGAGTTTCGATATCTCAGCTCTGGAAGGGTCTAGAGCCTCCATTTTTGCACTCAGGTGAAAGTCTCACAGCCCTCTATCATAATCCAGAGTTTTGAGAAGATTGGAGAAACTTAATTTTTCGCCCAAAAACGAAAAAAAACGTAAGGGGTAACACTGTCGTTTTTTTTTCGGGTCGAAATTTTGAATTTCGATATCTCAGCTCTGGAAGGGTCTAGAGCCTCCATTTTTGCACCCAGGTCAAAGTCTCACAGCCCTCTATCATAATCCAGAGTTTTGAGAAGATTGGAGAAACTTAATTTTTCGCCCGAAAATGAAAAAAAACGTAAGGGGTAACACTGTCGTTTTTTTTTCAGGTCGAAATTTTGAGTTTCGATATCTCAGCTCTGGAAGGGTCTAGAGCCTCCATTTTTGCACTCAGGTGAAAGTCTCACAGCCCTCTATCATAATCCAGAGTTTTGAGAAGATTGGAGAAACTTAATTTTTCGCCCGAAAATGAAAAAAAACGTAAGGGGTAACACTGTCGTTTTTTTTTTCGGGTCGAAATTTTGAGTTTCGATATCTCAGCTCTGGAAGGGTCTAGAGCCTCCATTTTTGCACTCAGGTGAAAGTCTCACAGCCCTCTATCATAATCCAGAGTGTTGAGAAGATTGGAGAAACTTAATTTTTCGCCCAAAAATGAAAAAAAAAACGAAAGGGGTAACACTGTCGTTTTTTTTTTTCGGGTCGAAATTTTGAGTTTCGATATCTCAGCTCTGGAAGGGTCTAGAGCCTCCATTTTTGCACTCAGGTCAAAGTCTCACAGCCCTCTATCATAATCCAGAGTTTTGAGAAGATTGGAGAAACTTAATTTTTCGCCCGAAAATGAAAAAAAACGTAAGGGGTAACACTGTCGTTTTTTTTTTCGGGTCGAAATTTTGAGTTTCGATATCTCAGCTCTGGAAGGGTCTAGAGCCTCCATTTTTGCACTCAGGTGAAAGTCTCACAGCCCTCTATCATAATCCAGAGTTTTGAGAAGATTGGAGAAACTTAATTTTTCGCCCAAAAATGAAAAAAAACGTAAGGGGTAACACTGTCGTTTTTTTTCGGGTCGAAATTTTGAATTTTGATATCTCAGCTCTGGAAGGGTCTAGAGCGTCCATTTTTGCACTCAGGTCAAAGTCTCACAGCCCTCTATCATAATCCAGAGTTTTGAGAAGATTGGAGAAACTTAATTTTTCGCCCAAAAATGAAAAAAAACGAAAGGGGTAACACTGTCGTTTTTTTTTCGGGTCGAAATTTTGAGTTTCGATATCTCAGCTCTGGAAGGGTCTAGAGCCTCCATTTTTGCACTCAGGTCAAAGTCTCACAGCCCTCTATCATAATCCAGAGTTTTGAGAAGATTGGAGAAACTTAATTTTTCGCCCGAAAATGAAAAAAAAAACGTAAGGGGTAACACTGTCGTTTTTTTTTTCTGGTCGAAATTTTGAGTTTCGATATCTCAGCTCTGGAAGGGTCTAGAGCCTCCATTTTTGCACTCAGGTGAAAGTCTCACAGCCCTCTATCATAATCCAGAGTTTTGAGAAGATTGGAGAAACTTAATTTTTCGCCCAAAAACGAAAAAAAACGTAAGGGGTAACACTGTCGTTTTTTTTTCGGGTCGAAATTTTGAGTTTCGATATCTCAGCTCTGGAAGGGTCTAGAGCCTCCATTTTTGCACTCAGGTCAAAGTCTCACAGCCCTCTATCATAATCCAGAGTTTTGAGAAGATTGGAGAAACTTAATTTTTCACCCAAAAATGAAAAAAAAAACGAAAGGGGTAACACTGTCATTTTTTTTTTTCGGGTCGAAATTTTGAGTTTCGATATCTCAGCTCTGGAAGGGTCTAGAGCCTCCATTTTTGCACTCAGGTCAAAGTCTCACAGCCCTCTATCATAATCCAGAGTTTTGAGAAGATTGGAGAAACTTAATTTTTCGCCCGAAAATGAAAAAAAACGTAAGGGGTAACACTGTCGTTTTTTTTTCGGGTCGAAATTTTGAGTTTCGATATCTCAGCTCTGGAAGGGTCTAGAGCCTCCATTTTTGCACTCAGGTCAAAGTCTCACAGCCCTCTATCATAATCCAGAGTTTTGAGAAGATTGGAGAAACTTAATTTTTCGCCCGAAAATGAAAAAAAAACGTAAGGGGTAACACTGTCGTTTTTTTTTTCGGGTCGAAATTTTGAGTTTCGATATCTCAGCTCTGGAAGGGTCTAGAGCCTCAATTTTTGCACTCAGGTGAAAGTCTCACAGCCCTCTATCATAATCCAGAGTTTTGAGAAGATTGGAGAAACTTAATTTTTCGCCCAAAAACGAAAAAAAACGTAAGGGGTAACACTGTCGTTTTTTTTTCGGGTCGAAATTTTGAGTTTCGATATCTCAGCTCTGGAAGGGTCTAGAGCGTCCATTTTTGCACTCAGGTCAAAGTCTCACAGCCCTCTATCATAATCCAGAGTTTTGAGAAGATTGGAGAAACTTAATTTTTCACCCAAAAACGAAAAAAAACGTAAGGGGTAACACTGTCGTTTTTTTTTCGTGTCGAAATTTTGAATTTTGATATCTCAGCTCTGGAAGGGTCTAGAGACTCCATTTTTGCACTCAGGTCAAAGTCTCACAGCCCTCTATCATAATCCAGAGTTTTGAGAAGATTGGAGAAACTTAATTTTTCGCCCGAAAATGAAAAAAAACGTAAGGGGTAACACTGTCGGTTTTTTTTCGGGTCGAAATTTTGAGTTTCGATATCTCAGCTCTGGAAGGGTCTAGAGCCTCCATTTTTGCACTCAGGTGAAAGTCTCACAGCCCTCTATCATAATCCAGAGTTTTGAGAAGATTGGAGAAACTTAATTTTTCGCCCAAAAACGAAAAAAAACGTAAGGGGTAACACTGTCGTTTTTTTTTCGGGTCGAAATTTTGAATTTCGATATCTCAGCTCTGGAAGGGTCTAGAGCCTCCATTTTTGCACCCAGGTCAAAGTCTCACAGCCCTCTATCATAATCCAGAGTTTTGAGAAGATTGGAGAAACTTAATTTTTCGCCCGAAAATGAAAAAAAACGTAAGGGGTAACACTGTCGTTTTTTTTTCAGGTCGAAATTTTGAGTTTCGATATCTCAGCTCTGGAAGGGTCTAGAGCCTCCATTTTTGCACTCAGGTGAAAGTCTCACAGCCCTCTATCATAATCCAGAGTTTTGAGAAGATTGGAGAAACTTAATTTTTCGCCCAAAAATGAAAAAAAACGTAAGGGGTAACACTGTCGTTTTTTTTTTCGGGTCGAAATTTTGAGTTTCGATATCTCAGCTCTGGAAGGGTCTAGAGCCTCCATTTTTGCACTCAGGTGAAAGTCTCACAGCCCTCTATCATAATCCAGAGTGTTGAGAAGATTGGAGAAACTTAATTTTTCGCCCAAAAATGAAAAAAAAAACGAAAGGGGTAACACTGTCGTTTTTTTTTTTCGGGTCGAAATTTTGAGTTTCGATATCTCAGCTCTGGAAGGGTCTAGAGCCTCCATTTTTGCACTCAGGTCAAAGTCTCACAGCCCTCTATCATAATCCAGAGTTTTGAGAAGATTGGAGAAACTTAATTTTTCGCCCGAAAATGAAAAAAAACGTAAGGGGTAACACTGTCGTTTTTTTTTTCGGGTCGAAATTTTGAGTTTCGATATCTCAGCTCTGGAAGGGTCTAGAGCCTCCATTTTTGCACTCAGGTGAAAGTCTCACAGCCCTCTATCATAATCCAGAGTTTTGAGAAGATTGGAGAAACTTAATTTTTCGCCCAAAAATGAAAAAAAACGTAAGGGGTAACACTGTCGTTTTTTTTCGGGTCGAAATTTTGAATTTTGATATCTCAGCTCTGGAAGGGTCTAGAGCGTCCATTTTTGCACTCAGGTCAAAGTCTCACAGCCCTCTATCATAATCCAGAGTTTTGAGAAGATTGGAGAAACTTAATTTTTCGCCCAAAAATGAAAAAAAACGAAAGGGGTAACACTGTCGTTTTTTTTTCGGGTCGAAATTTTGAGTTTCGATATCTCAGCTCTGGAAGGGTCTAGAGCCTCCATTTTTGCACTCAGGTCAAAGTCTCACAGCCCTCTATCATAATCCAGAGTTTTGAGAAGATTGGAGAAACTTAATTTTTCGCCCGAAAATGAAAAAAAAAACGTAAGGGGTAACACTGTCGTTTTTTTTTTCTGGTCGAAATTTTGAGTTTCGATATCTCAGCTCTGGAAGGGTCTAGAGCCTCCATTTTTGCACTCAGGTGAAAGTCTCACAGCCCTCTATCATAATCCAGAGTTTTGAGAAGATTGGAGAAACTTAATTTTTCGCCCAAAAACGAAAAAAAACGTAAGGGGTAACACTGTCGTTTTTTTTTCGGGTCGAAATTTTGAGTTTCGATATCTCAGCTCTGGAAGGGTCTAGAGCCTCCATTTTTGCACTCAGGTCAAAGTCTCACAGCCCTCTATCATAATCCAGAGTTTTGAGAAGATTGGAGAAACTTAATTTTTCACCCAAAAATGAAAAAAAAAACGAAAGGGGTAACACTGTCATTTTTTTTTTCGGGTCGAAATTTTGAGTTTCGATATCTCAGCTCTGGAAGGGTCTAGAGCCTCCATTTTTGCACTCAGGTCAAAGTCTCACAGCCCTCTATCATAATCCAGAGTTTTGAGAAGATTGGAGAAACTTAATTTTTCGCCCGAAAATGAAAAAAAACGTAAGGGGTAACACTGTCGTTTTTTTTTCGGGTCGAAATTTTGAGTTTCGATATCTCAGCTCTGGAAGGGTCTAGAGCCTCCATTTTTGCACTCAGGTCAAAGTCTCACAGCCCTCTATCATAATCCAGAGTTTTGAGAAGATTGGAGAAACTTAATTTTTCGCCCGAAAATGAAAAAAAAACGTAAGGGGTAACACTGTCGTTTTTTTTTTCGGGTCGAAATTTTGAGTTTCGATATCTCAGCTCTGGAAGGGTCTAGAGCCTCAATTTTTGCACTCAGGTGAAAGTCTCACAGCCCTCTATCATAATCCAGAGTTTTGAGAAGATTGGAGAAACTTAATTTTTCGCCCAAAAATGAAAAAAAACGAAAGGGGTAACACTGTCGTTTTTTTTTTTCGGGTCGAAATTTTGAGTTTCGATATCTCAGCTCTGGAAGGGTCTAGAGCCTCCATTTTTGCACTCAGGTCAAAGTCTCTCAGCCCTCTATCATAATCCAGAGTTTTGAGAAGATTGGAGAAACTTAATTTTTCGCCCAAAAATGAAAAAAAACGAAAGGGGTAACACTGTCGTTTTTTTTTCGGGTCGAAATTTTGAGTTTCGATATCTCAGCTCTGGAAGGGTCTAGAGCCTCCATTTTTGCACTCAGGTCAAAGTCTCACAGCCCTCTATCATAATCCAGAGTTTTGAGAAGATTGGAGAAACTTAATTTTTCGCCCGAAAATGAAAAAAAAACGTAAGGGGTAACACTGTCGTTTTTTTTTCGGGTCGAAATTTTGAGTTTCGATATCTCAGCTCTGGAAGGGTCTAGAGCCTCCATTTTTGCACTCAGGTGAAAGTCTCACAGCCCTCTATCATAATCCAGAGTTTTGAGAAGATTGGAGAAACTTAATTTTTCGCCCAAAAATGAAAAAAAAACGAAAGGGGTAACACTGTCGTTTTTTTTTTCGGGTCGAAATTTTGAGTTTCGATATCTCAGCTCTGGAAGGGTCTAGAGCCTCCATTTTTGCACTCAGGTGAAAGTCTCACAGCCCTCTATCATAATCCAGAGTTTTGAGAAGATTGGAGAAACTTAATTTTTCGCCCGAAAATGAAAAAAAACGTAAGGGGTAACACTGTCGTTTTTTTTTTCGGGTCGAAATTTTGAGTTTCGATATCTCAGCTCTGGAAGGGTCTAGAGCCTCCATTTTTGCACTCAGGTGAAAGTCTCACAGCCCTCTATCATAATCCAGAGTTTTGAGAAGATTGGAGAAACTTAATTTTTCGCCCAAAAACGAAAAAAAACGTAAGGGGTAACACTGTCGTTTTTTTTTCGGGTCGAAATTTTGAATTTTGATATCTCAGCTCTGGAAGGGTCTAGAGCGTCCATTTTTGCACTCAGGTCAAAGTCTCACAGCCCTCTATCATAATCCAGAGTTTTGAGAAGATTGGAGAAACTTAATTTTTCGCCCAAAAACGAAAAAAAACGTAAGGGGTAACACTGTCGTTTTTTTTTCGTGTCGAAATTTTGAATTTTGATATCTCAGCTCTGGAAGGGTCTAGAGCCTCCATTTTTGCACTCAGGTCAAAGTCTCACTGCCCTCTATCATAATCCAGAGTTTTGAGAAGATTGGAGAAACTTAATTTTTCGCCCAAAAATGAAAAAAAACGAAAGGGGTAACACTGTCGTTTTTTTTTCGGGTCGAAATTTTGAGTTTCGATATCTCAGCTCTGGAAGGGCCTAGAGCCTCCATTTTTGCACTTAGGTCAAAGTCTCACAGCCCTCTATCATAATCCAGAGTTTTGAGAAGATTGGAGAAACTTAATTTTTCGCCCGAAAATGAAAAAAAACGTAAGGGGTAACACTGTCGTTTTTTTTTTCGGGTCTAAATTTTGAGTTTCGATATCTCAGCTCTGGAAGGGTCTAGAGCCTCCATTTTTGCACTCAGGTGAAAGTCTCACAGCCCTCTATCATAATCCAGAGTTTTGAGAAGATTGGAGAAACTTAATTTTTCGCCCAAAAACGAAAAAAAACGTAAGGGGTAACACTGTCGGTTTTTTTTCGGGTCGAAATTTTGAGTTTCGATATCTCAGCTCTGGAAGGGTCTAGAGCCTCCATTTTTGCACCCAGGTCAAAGTCTCACAGCCCTCTATCATAATCCAGAGTTTTGAGAAGATTGGAGAAACTTAATTTTTCGCCCGAAAATGAAAAAAAACGTAAGGGGTAACACTGTCGTTTTTTTTTCGGGTCGAAATTTTGAGTTTCGATATCTCAGCTCTGGAAGGGTCTAGAGCCTCCATTTTTGCACTCAGGTGAAAGTCTCACAGCCCTCTATCATAATCCAGAGTTTTGAGAAGATTGGAGAAACTTAATTTTTCGCCCGAAAATGAAAAAAAACGTAAGGGGTAACACTGTCGTTTTTTTTTTTCGGGTCGAAATTTTGAGTTTCGATATCTCAGCTCTGGAAGGGTCTAGAGCCTCCATTTTTGCACTCAGGTGAAAGTCTCACAGCCCTCTATCATAATCCAGAGTTTTGAGAAGATTGGAGAAACTTAATTTTTCGCCCAAAAACGAAAAAAAACGTAAGGGGTAACACTGTCGGTTTTTTTTCGGGTCGAAATTTTGAGTTTCGATATCTCAGCTCTGGAAGGGTCTAGAGCCTCCATTTTTGCACCCAGGTCAAAGTCTCACAGCCCTCTATCATAATCCAGAGTTTTGAGAAGATTGGAGAAACTTAATTTTTCGCCCGAAAATGAAAAAAAACGTAAGGGGTAACACTGTCGGTTTTTTTTCGGGTCGAAATTTTGAGTTTCGATATCTCAGCTCTGGAAGGGTCTAGAGCCTCCATTTTTGCACTCAGGTGAAAGTCTCACAGCCCTCTATCATAATCCAGAGTTTTGAGAAGATTGGAGAAACTTAATTTTTCGCCCGAAAATGAAAAAAAACGTAAGGGGTAACACTGTCGTTTTTTTTTTTCGGGTCGAAATTTTGAGTTTCGATATCTCAGCTCTGGAAGGGTCTAGAGCCTCCATTTTTGCACTCAGGTGAAAGTCTCACAGCCCTCTATCATAATCCAGAGTTTTGAGAAGATTGGAGAAACTTAATTTTTCGCCCAAAAATGGAAAAAAACGAAAGGGGTAACACTGTCGTTTTTTTTTTTCGGGTCGAAATTTTGAGTTTCGATATCTCAGCTCTGGAAGGGTCTAGAGCCTCCATTTTTGCACTCAGGTGAAAGTCTCACAGCCCTCTATCATAATCCAGAGTGTTGAGAAGATTGGAGAAACTTAATTTTTCGCCCAAAAATGAAAAAAAAAACGAAAGGGGTAACACTGTCGTTTTTTTTTTTCGGGTCGAAATTTTGAGTTTCGATATCTCAGCTCTGGAAGGGTCTAGAGCCTCCATTTTTGCACTCAGGTCAAAGTCTCACAGCCCTCTATCATAATCCAGAGTTTTGAGAAGATTGGAGAAACTTAATTTTTCGCCCGAAAATGAAAAAAAACGTAAGGGGTAACACTGTCGTTTTTTTTTTCGGGTCGAAATTTTGAGTTTCGATATCTCAGCTCTGGAAGGGTCTAGAGCCTCCATTTTTGCACTCAGGTGAAAGTCTCACAGCCCTCTATCATAATCCAGAGTTTTGAGAAGATTGGAGAAACTTAATTTTTCGCCCAAAAATGAAAAAAAACGTAAGGGGTAACACTGTCGTTTTTTTTCGGGTCGAAATTTTGAATTTTGATATCTCAGCTCTGGAAGGGTCTAGAGCGTCCATTTTTGCACTCAGGTCAAAGTCTCACAGCCCTCTATCATAATCCAGAGTTTTGAGAAGATTGGAGAAACTTAATTTTTCGCCCAAAAATGAAAAAAAACGAAAGGGGTAACACTGTCGTTTTTTTTTCGGGTCGAAATTTTGAGTTTCGATATCTCAGCTCTGGAAGGGTCTAGAGCCTCCATTTTTGCACTCAGGTCAAAGTCTCACAGCCCTCTATCATAATCCAGAGTTTTGAGAAGATTGGAGAAACTTAATTTTTCGCCCGAAAATGAAAAAAAAAACGTAAGGGGTAACACTGTCGTTTTTTTTTTCTGGTCGAAATTTTGAGTTTCGATATCTCAGCTCTGGAAGGGTCTAGAGCCTCCATTTTTGCACTCAGGTGAAAGTCTCACAGCCCTCTATCATAATCCAGAGTTTTGAGAAGATTGGAGAAACTTAATTTTTCGCCCAAAAACGAAAAAAAACGTAAGGGGTAACACTGTCGTTTTTTTTTCGGGTCGAAATTTTGAGTTTCGATATCTCAGCTCTGGAAGGGTCTAGAGCCTCCATTTTTGCACTCAGGTCAAAGTCTCACAGCCCTCTATCATAATCCAGAGTTTTGAGAAGATTGGAGAAACTTAATTTTTCACCCAAAAATGAAAAAAAAAACGAAAGGGGTAACACTGTCATTTTTTTTTTCGGGTCGAAATTTTGAGTTTCGATATCTCAGCTCTGGAAGGGTCTAGAGCCTCCATTTTTGCACTCAGGTCAAAGTCTCACAGCCCTCTATCATAATCCAGAGTTTTGAGAAGATTGGAGAAACTTAATTTTTCGCCCGAAAATGAAAAAAAACGTAAGGGGTAACACTGTCGTTTTTTTTTCGGGTCGAAATTTTGAGTTTCGATATCTCAGCTCTGGAAGGGTCTAGAGCCTCCATTTTTGCACTCAGGTCAAAGTCTCACAGCCCTCTATCATAATCCAGAGTTTTGAGAAGATTGGAGAAACTTAATTTTTCGCCCGAAAATGAAAAAAAAACGTAAGGGGTAACACTGTCGTTTTTTTTTTCGGGTCGAAATTTTGAGTTTCGATATCTCAGCTCTGGAAGGGTCTAGAGCCTCAATTTTTGCACTCAGGTGAAAGTCTCACAGCCCTCTATCATAATCCAGAGTTTTGAGAAGATTGGAGAAACTTAATTTTTCGCCCAAAAATGAAAAAAAACGAAAGGGGTAACACTGTCGTTTTTTTTTTTCGGGTCGAAATTTTGAGTTTCGATATCTCAGCTCTGGAAGGGTCTAGAGCCTCCATTTTTGCACTCAGGTCAAAGTCTCACAGCCCTCTATCATAATCCAGAGTTTTGAGAAGATTGGAGAAACTTAATTTTTCGCCCAAAAATGAAAAAAAACGAAAGGGGTAACACTGTCGTTTTTTTTTTCGGGTCGAAATTTTGAGTTTCGATATCTCAGCTCTGGAAGGGTCTAGAGCCTCCATTTTTGCACTCAGGTCAAAGTCTCACAGCCCTCTATCATAATCCAGAGTTTTGAGAAGATTGGAGAAACTTAATTTTTCGCCCGAAAATGAAAAAAAAACGTAAGGGGTAACACTGTCGTTTTTTTTTCGGGTCGAAATTTTGAGTTTCGATATCTCAGCTCTGGAAGGGTCTAGAGCCTCCATTTTTGCACTCAGGTGAAAGTCTCACAGCCCTCTATCATAGTCCAGAGTTTTGAGAAGATTGGAGAAACTTAATTTTTCGCCCAAAAATGAAAAAAAAACGAAAGGGGTAACACTGTCGTTTTTTTTTTCGGGTCGAAATTTTGAGTTTCGATATCTCAGCTCTGGAAGGGTCTAGAGCCTCCATTTTTGCACTCAGGTGAAAGTCTCACAGCCCTCTATCATAATCCAGAGTTTTGAGAAGATTGGAGAAACTTAATTTTTCGCCCAAAAACGAAAAAAAACGTAAGGGGTAACACTGTCGTTTTTTTTTCGGGTCGAAATTTTGAGTTTCGATATCTCAGCTCTGGAAGGGTCTAGAGCCTCCATTTTTGCACCCAGATCAAAGTCTCACAGCCCTCTATCATAATTCAGAGATTTGAGAAGATTGGAGAAACTTAATTTTTCGCCCGAAAATGAAAAAAAACGTAAGGGGTAACACTGTCGTTTTTTTTTTCGGGTCGAAATTTTGAGTTTCGATATCTCAGCTCTGGAAGGGTCTAGAGCCTCCATTTTTGCACTCAGGTGAAAGTCTCACAGCCCTCTATCATAATCCAGAGTTTTGAGAAGATTGGAGAAACTTAATTTTTCGCCCAAAAACGAAAAAAAACGTAAGGGGTAACACTGTCGTTTTTTTTTCGGGTCGAAATTTTGAATTTTGATATCTCAGCTCTGGAAGGGTCTAGAGCGTCCATTTTTGCACTCAGGTCAAAGTCTCACAGCCCTCTATCATAATCCAGAGTTTTGAGAAGATTGGAGAAACTTAATTTTTCGCCCAAAAACGAAAAAAAACGTAAGGGGTAACACTGTCGTTTTTTTTTCGTGTCAAAATTTTGAATTTTGATATCTCAGCTCTGGAAGGGTCTAGAGCCTCCATTTTTGCACTCAGGTCAAAGTCTCACTGCCCTCTATCATAATCCAGAGTTTTGAGAAGATTGGAGAAACTTAATTTTTCGCCCAAAAATGAAAAAAAACGAAAGGGGTAACACTGTCGTTTTTTTTTCGGGTCGAAATTTTGAGTTTCGATATCTCAGCTCTGGAAGGGTCTAGAGCCTCCATTTTTGCACTTAGGTCAAAGTCTCACAGCCCTCTATCATAATCCAGAGTTTTGAGAAGATTGGAGAAACTTAATTTTTCGCCCGAAAATGAAAAAAAACGTAAGGGGTAACACTGTCGTTTTTTTTTTCGGGTCTAAATTTTGAGTTTCGATATCTCAGCTCTGGAAGGGTCTAGAGCCTCCATTTTTGCACTCAGGTGAAAGTCTCACAGCCCTCTATCATAATCCAGAGTTTTGAGAAGATTGGAGAAACTTAATTTTTCGCCCAAAAACGAAAAAAAACGTAAGGGGTAACACTGTCGGTTTTTTTTCGGGTCGAAATTTTGAGTTTCGATATCTCAGCTCTGGAAGGGTCTAGAGCCTCCATTTTTGCACCCAGGTCAAAGTCTCACAGCCCTCTATCATAATCCAGAGTTTTGAGAAGATTGGAGAAACTTAATTTTTCGCCCGAAAATGAAAAAAAACGTAAGGGGTAACACTGTCGTTTTTTTTTCGGGTCGAAATTTTGAGTTTCGATATCTCAGCTCTGGAAGGGTCTAGAGCCTCCATTTTTGCACTCAGGTGAAAGTCTCACAGCCCTCTATCATAATCCAGAGTTTTGAGAAGATTGGAGAAACTTAATTTTTCGCCCGAAAATGAAAAAAAACGTAAGGGGTAACACTGTCGTTTTTTTTTTTCGGGTCGAAATTTTGAGTTTCGATATCTCAGCTCTGGAAGGGTCTAGAGCCTCCATTTTTGCACTCAGGTGAAAGTCTCACAGCCCTCTATCATAATCCAGAGTTTTGAGAAGATTGGAGAAACTTAATTTTTCGCCCAAAAACGAAAAAAAACGTAAGGGGTAACACTGTCGGTTTTTTTTCGGGTCGAAATTTTGAGTTTCGATATCTCAGCTCTGGAAGGGTCTAGAGCCTCCATTTTTGCACCCAGGTCAAAGTCTCACAGCCCTCTATCATAATCCAGAGTTTTGAGAAGATTGGAGAAACTTAATTTTTCGCCCGAAAATGAAAAAAAAACGTAAGGGGTAACACTGTCGGTTTTTTTTCGGGTCGAAATTTTGAGTTTCGATATCTCAGCTCTGGAAGGGTCTAGAGCCTCCATTTTTGCACTCAGGTGAAAGTCTCACAGCCCTCTATCATAATCCAGAGTTTTGAGAAGATTGGAGAAACTTAATTTTTCGCCCGAAAATGAAAAAAAACGTAAGGGGTAACACTGTCGTTTTTTTTTTTTCGGGTCGAAATTTTGAGTTTCGATATCTCAGCTCTGGAAGGGTCTAGAGCCTCCATTTTTGCACTCAGGTGAAAGTCTCACAGCCCTCTATCATAATCCAGAGTTTTGAGAAGATTGGAGAAACTTAATTTTTCGCCCAAAAATGAAAAAAAACGAAAGGGGTAACACTGTCGTTTTTTTTTTTCGGGTCGAAATTTTGAGTTTCGATATCTCAGCTCTGGAAGGGTCTAGAGCCTCCATTTTTGCACTCAGGTGAAAGTCTCACAGCCCTCTATCATAATCCAGAGTTTTGAGAAGATTGGAGAAACTTAATTTTTCGCCCAAAAATGAAAAAAAACGAAAGGGGTAACACTGTCGTTTTTTTTTTCGGGTCGAAATTTTGAGTTTCGATATCTCAGCTCTGGAAGGGTCTAGAGCCTCCATTTTTGCACTCAGGTCAAAGTCTCACAGCCCTCTATCGTAATCCAGAGTTTTGAGAAGATTGGAGAAACTTAATTTTTCGCCCGAAAATGAAAAAAACTGTAAGGGGTAACACTGTCGTTTTTTTTTTTCGGGTCGAAATTTTGAGTTTCGATATCTCAGCTCTGGAAGGGTCTAGAGCCTCCATTTTTGCGCTCAGGTCAAAGTCTCACAGCCCTCTATCATAATCCAGAGTTTTGAGAAGATTGGAGAAACTTAATTTTTCGCCCAAAAACGGAAAAAAACGTAAGGGGTAACACTGTCGTTTTTTTTTTCGGGTCGAAATTTTGAGTTTCGATATCTCAGCTCTGGAAGGGTCTAGAGCCTCCATTTTTGCACCCAGGTCAAAGTCTCACAGCCCTCTATCATAATCCAGAGTTTTGAGAAGATTGGAGAAACTTAAATTTTCGCCAAAAAACGAAAAAAAAAACGTAAGGGGTAACACTGTCGTTTTTTTTTCGTGTCGAAATTTTGAATTTTGATATCTCAGCTCTGGAAGGGTCTAGAGCCTCCATTTTTGCACTCAGGTGAAAGTCTCACTGCCCTCTATCATAATCCAGAGTTTTGAGAAGATTGGAGAAACTTAATTTTTCGCCCAAAAATGAAAAAAAACGAAAGGGGTAACACTGTCGTTTTTTTTTCGGGTCGAAATTTTGAGTTTCGATATCTCAGCTCTGGAAGGGTCTAGAGCCTCCATTTTTGCACTCAGGTCAAAGTCTCACAGCCCTCTATCATAATCCAGAGTTTTGAGAAGATTGGAGAAACTTAATTTTTCGCCCGAAAATGAAAAAAAACGTAAGGGGTAACACTGTCGTTTTTTTTTTCGGGTCGAAATTTTGAGTTTCGATATCTCAGCTCTGGAAGGGTCTAGAGCCTCCATTTTTGCACTCAGGTGAAAGTCTCACAGCCCTCTATCATAATCCAGAGTTTTGAGAAGATTGGAGAAACTTAATTTTTCGCCCAAAAGCGAAAAAAAAACGTAAGGGGTAACACTGTCCTTTTTTTTTTTCGGGTCGAAATTTTGAGTTTCGATATCTCAGGTCTGGAAGGGTCTAGAGCCTCCATTTTTGCACTCAGGTGAAAGTCTCACAGCCCTCTATCATAATCCAGAGTTTTGAGAAGATTGGAGAAACTTAATTTTTCGCCCAAAAACGAAAAAAAACGTAAGGGGTAACACTGTCGTTTTTTTTTCGGGTCGAAATTTTGAGTTTCGATATCTCAGCTCTGGAAGGGTCTAGAGCCTCCATTTTTGCACCCAGGTCAAAGTCTCACAGCCCTCTATCATAATTCAGAGTTTTGAGAAGATTGGAGAAACTTAATTTTTCGCCCAAAAATGAAAAAAAACGAAAGGGGTAACACTGTCGTTTTTTTTTCGGGTCGAAATTTTGAGTTTCGATATCTCAGCTCTGGAAGGGTCTAGAGCCTCCATTTTTGCACTCAGGTCAAAGTCTCACAGCCCTCTATCATAATCCAGAGTTTTGAGAAGATTGGAGAAACTTAATTTTTCGCCCGAAAATGAAAAAAAAACGTAAGGGGTAACACTGTCGTTTTTTTTTTCGGGTCGAAATTTTGAGTTTCGATATCTCAGCTCTGGAAGGGTCTAGAGCCTCCATTTTTGCACTCAGGTGAAAGTCTCACAGCCCTCTATCATAATCCAGAGTTTTGAGAAGATTGGAGAAACTTAATTTTTCGCCCAAAAATGAAAAAAAACGAAAGGGGTAACACTGTCGTTTTTTTTTTCGGGTCGAAATTTTGAGTTTCGATATCTCAGCTCTGGAAGGGTCTAGAGCCTCCATTTTTGCACTCAGGTCAAAGTCTCACAGCCCTCTATCATAATCCAGAGTTTTGAGAAGATTGGAGAAACTTCATTTTTCGCCCAAAAACGAAAAAAACGTAAGGGGTAACACTGTCGTTTTTTTTTTCGGGTCGAAATTTTGAGTTTCGATATCTCAGCTCTGGAAGGGTCTAGAGCCTCCATTTTTGCACTCAGGTCAAAGTCTCACAGCCCTCTATCATAATCCAGAGTTTTGAGAAGATTGGAGAAACTTCATTTTTCGCCCAAAAACGAAAAAAACGTAAGGGGTAACACTGTCGGGTTTTTTTTCGGGTCGAAATTTTGAGTTTCGATATCTCAGCTCTGGAAGGGTCTAGAGCCTCCATTTTTGCACTCAGGTCAAAGTCTCACTGCCCTCTATCATAATCCAGAGTTTTGAGAAGATTGGAGAAACTTAATTTTTCGCCCGAAAATGAAAAAAAACGTAAGGGGTAACACTGTCGTTTTTTTTTTCGGGTCGAAATTTTGAATTTCGATATCTCAGCTCTGGCAGGGTCTAGAGCCTCCATTTTTGCACTCAGGTCAAAGTTTTGTGGCCCTCTATCAGAATCCAGAGTTGAGAAGATTGGAGAAACTTGATTTTTCGCCCGAAAACGAAAAAACGAAAGGGGTAACACTGTCATTTTTTTTTCGGGTCGAAATTTTGAATTTTGATTTCTCAGCTCTGGAAGGGTCTAGAGCCTGCATTTTTGCACTCAGGTCAAAGTCTCACAGCCCTCGATCATAATCCAGAGTTTTGAGAAGATTGGAGAAACTTAATTTTTCGCCCGAAAACGAAAAAAAAACGAAAGGGGTAACACTGTCGTGTTTTTTTTTTTCGGGTCGAAATTTTGAATTTCGATATCTCAGGTCTGGAAGGGTCTAGAGCCTCCATTTTTGCACTCAGGTCAAAGTTTTGTGGCCCTCTATCAGAATCCAGAGTTTTGAGAAGATTGGAGAAACTTAATTTTTCGCCCGAAAATGAAAAAAAAACGAAAGGGTTAACGCTGTCATTTTTTTTTTCGGGTCGAAATTTTGAATTTCAATATCTCAGCTCTGGAAGGGTCTAGAGCCTCCATTTTTGCACTCAGGTCAAAGTTTTGTGGCCCTCTATCAGAATCCAGAGTTTTGAGAAGATTGGAGAAACTTAATTTTTCGCCCGAAAATGAAAAAAAACGAAAGGGTTAACACTGTCATTTTTTTTCGGGTCGAAATTTTGAATTTCAATATCTCAGCTCTGGAAGGGTCTAGAGCCTCCATTTTTGCACTCAGGTCAAAGTTTCGTGGCCCTCTATCAGAATCCAGAGTTTTGAGAAGATTAGAGAAACTTAATTTTTCGCCCGAAAATGAAAAAAAAACGAAAGGGGTAACACTGTCGTTTTTTTTTCGGGTCGAAATTTTAAATTTCGATATCTCAGCTCTGGAAGGGTCAAGAGCCTCCATTTTTGCACTCAGGTCAAAGTCTCACAGCCCTCTATCGGAATCCAGAGTTTTGAGAAGATTGGAGAAACTTAATTTTTCGCAAGAAAACGAAAAAAACGAAAGGGGTAACACTGTCAAAAACTCAAAAATTCGACCCAAAAAAAAAAACGACAGTGGTACCCCTAACATTTTTTTTTTCGGGTCGAATTTTTGAGTTTCGATATCTCAGCTCTGGAAGGGTCTAGAGCCTCCATTTTTGCACTCAGGTCAAAGTCTCACAGCCCTCTATCATACTCCAGAGTTTTGAGAAGATTGGAGAAACTTAATTTTTCGCCCGAAAATGAAAAAAAACGAAAGGGGTAACACTGTCGTTTTTTTTTTCGGGTCGAAATTTTGAATTTTGATATCTCAGCTCTGGAAGGGTCTAGAGCCTCCATTTTTGCACTCAGGTCAAAGTCTCACAGCCCTCTATCATAATCCAGAGTTTTGAGAAGATTGGAGAAACTTCATTTTTCGCCCAAAAACGAAAAAAAACGTAAGGGGTAACACTGTCGTTTTTTTTTTCGGGTCGAAATTTTGAATTTTGATATCTCAGCTCTGGAAGGGTCTAGAGCCTCCATTTTTGCACTCAGGTCAAAGTCTCACAGCCCTCTATCATAATCCAGAGTTTTGAGAAGATTGGAGAAACTTAATTTTTCGCCCAAAAACGAAAAAAAACGTAAGGGGTAACACTGTCGTTTTTTTTTCGGGTCGAAATTTTGAGTTTCGATATCTCAGCTCTGGAAGGGTCTAGAGCCTCCATTTTTGCACCCAGGTCAAAGTCTCACAGCCCTCTATCATAATCCAGAGTTTTGAGAAGATTGGAGAAACTTAATTTTTCGCCCGAAAATGAAAAAAAACGTAAGGGGTAACACTGTCGTTT
This sequence comes from Pimephales promelas, assembly GCF_988280905.1. Taxonomy (NCBI): domain Eukaryota; kingdom Metazoa; phylum Chordata; class Actinopteri; order Cypriniformes; family Leuciscidae; genus Pimephales; species Pimephales promelas. The sequence goes on from NC_142772.1 coordinate 47,970,900, forward strand.
TTTTTTTTCGGGTCGAAATTTTGAGTTTCGATATCTCAGCTCTGGAAGGGTCTAGAGCCTCCATTTTTGCGCTCAGGTCAAAGTCTCACAGCCCTCTATCATAATCCAGAGTTTTGAGAAGATTGGAGACACTTAATTTTTCGCCCAAAAACGGAAAAAAACGTAAGGGGTAACACTGTTGTTTTTTTTTTCGGGTCGAAATTTTGAGTTTCGATATCTCAGCTCTGGAAGGGTCTAGAGCCTCCATTTTTGCACCCAGGTCAAAGTCTCACAGCCCTCTATCATAATCCAGAGTTTTGAGAAGATTGGAGAAACTTAAATTTTCGCCAAAAAACGAAAAAAAAAACGTAAGGGGTAACACTGTCGTTTTTTTTTCGGGTCGAAATTTTGAGTTTCGATATCTTAGCTCTGGAAGGGTCTAGAGCCTCCATTTTTGCACTCAGGTCAAAGTCTCACTGCCCTCTATCATAATCCAGAGTTTTGAGAAGATTGGAGAAACTTAATTTTTCGCCCAAAAACGAAAAAAAAAACGTAAGGGGTAACACTGTCGTTTTTTTTTCTCAGGTCGAAATTTTGAGTTTCGATATCTCAGCTCTGGAAGGGTCTAGAGCCTCCATTTTTGCACTCAGGTCAAAGTCTCACAGCCCTCTATCATAATCCAGAGTTTTGAGAAGATTGGAGAAACGTAATTTTTCGCCCGAAAATGAAAAAAAACGTAAGGGGTAACACTGTCGTTTTTTTTTTCGGGTCGAAATTTTGAGTTTCGATATCTCAGCTCTGGAAGGGTCTAGAGCCTCCATTTTTGCACTCAGGTCAAAGTCTCACAGCCCTCTATCATAATCCAGAGTTTTGAGAAGATTGGAGAAACTTAAGTTTTCGCCCAAAAACGAAAAAAAACGTAAGGGGTAACACTGTCGTTTTTTTTTCGGGTCGAAATTTTGAATTTTGATATCTCAGCTCTGGAAGGGTCTAGAGCCTCCATTTTTGCACTCAGGTGAAAGTCTCGCTGCCCTCTATCATAATCCAGAGTTTTGAGAAGATTGGAGAAACTTAATTTTTCGCCCGAAAATGAAAAAAAACGTAAGGGGTAACACTGTCGTTTTTTTTTTCGGGTCGAAATTTTGAGTTTCGATATCTCAGCTCTGGAAGGGTCTAGAGCCTCCATTTTTGCACTCAGGTCAAAGTTTTGTGGCCCTCTATCAGAATCCAGAGTTTTGAGAAGATTGGAGAAACTTAATTTTTCGCCCGAAAACGAAAAAACGAAAGGGGTAACACTGTCATTTTTTTTTCGGGTCGAAATTTTGAATTTTGATTTCTCAGCTCTGGAAGGGTCTAGAGCCTGCATTTTTGCACTCAGGTCAAAGTCTCACAGCCCTCGATCATAATCCAGAGTTTTGAGAAGATTGGAGAAACTTAATTTTTCGCCCGAAAACGAAAAAAAAACGAAAGGGGTAACACTGTCGTGTTTTTTTTTTCGGGTCGAAATTTTGAATTTCGATATCTCAGGTCTGGAAGGGTCTAGAGCCTCCATTTTTGCACTCAGGTCAAAGTTTTGTGGCCCTCTATCAGAATCCAGAGTTTTGAGAAGATTGGAGAAACTTAATTTTTCGCCCGAAAATGAAAAAAAAACGAAAGGGTTAACGCTGTCATTTTTTTTTTCGGGTCGAAATTTTGAATTTCAATATCTCAGCTCTGGAAGGGTCTAGAGCCTCCATTTTTGCACTCAGGTCAAAGTTTTGTGGCCCTCTATCAGAATCCAGAGTTTTGAGAAGATTGGAGAAACTTAATTTTTCGCCCGAAAATGAAAAAAAACGAAAGGGTTAACACTGTCATTTTTTTTCGGGTCGAAATTTTGAATTTCAATATCTCAGCTCTGGAAGGGTCTAGAGCCTCCATTTTTGCACTCAGGTCAAAGTTTCGTGGCCCTCTATCAGAATCCAGAGTTTTGAGAAGATTAGAGAAACTTAATTTTTCGCCCGAAAATGAAAAAAAAACGAAAGGGGTAACACTGTCGTTTTTTTTTCGGGTCGAAATTTTGAATTTCGATATCTCAGCTCTGGAAGGGTCAAGAGCCTCCATTTTTGCACTCAGGTCAAAGTCTCACAGCCCTCTATCGGAATCCAGAGTTTTGAGAAGATTGGAGAAACTTAATTTTTCGCAAGAAAACGAAAAAAACGAAAGGGGTAACACTGTCAAAAACTCAAAAATTCGACCCAAAAAAAAAAACGACAGTGGTACCCCTAACATTTTTTTTTTCGGGTCGAATTTTTGAGTTTCGATATCTCAGCTCTGGAAGGGTCTAGAGCCTCCATTTTTGCACTCAGGTCAAAGTCTCACAGCCCTCTATCATACTCCAGAGTTTTGAGAAGATTGGAGAAACTTAATTTTTCGCCCGAAAATGAAAAAAAACGAAAGGGGTAACACTGTCGTTTTTTTTTTCGGGTCGAAATTTTGAATTTTGATATCTCAGCTCTGGAAGGGTCTAGAGCCTCCATTTTTGCACTCAGGTCAAAGTCTCACAGCCCTCTATCATAATCCAGAGTTTTGAGAAGATTGGAGAAACTTAATTTTTCGCCCGAAAATGAAAAAAAAAACGTAAGGGGTAACACTGTCGTTTTTTTTTTCGGGTCGAAATTTTGAGTTTCGATATCTCAGGTCTGGAAGGGTCTAGAGCCTCCATTTTTGCACTCAGGTGAAAGTCTCACAGCCCTCTATCATAATCCAGAGTTTTGAGAAGATTGGAGAAACTTAATTTTTCGCCCAAAAACGAAAAAAAACGTAAGGGGTAACACTGTCGTTTTTTTTTCGGGTCGAAATTTTGAGTTTCGATATCTCAGCTCTGGAAGGGTCTAGAGCCTCCATTTTTGCACCCAGGTCAAAGTCTCACAGCCCTCTATCATAATTCAGAGTTTTGAGAAGATTGGAGAAACTTAATTTTTCGCCCAAAAATGAAAAAAAACGAAAGGGGTAACACTGTCGTTTTTTTTCGGGTCGAAATTTTGAGTTTCGATATCTCAGCTCTGGAAGGGTCTAGAGCCTCCATTTTTGCACTCAGGTCAAAGTCTCACAGCCCTCTATCATAATCCAGAGTTTTGAGAAGATTGGAGAAACTTAATTTTTCGCCCGAAAATGAAAAAAAACGTAAGGGGTAACACTGTCGTTTTTTTTTTCGGGTCGAAATTTTGAGTTTCGATATCTCAGCTCTGGAAGGGTCTAGAGCCTCCATTTTTGCACTCAGGTGAAAGTCTCACAGCCCTCTATCATAATCCAGAGTTTTGAGAAGATTGGAGAAACTTAATTTTTCGCCCAAAAATGAAAAAAAACGAAAGGGGTAACACTGTCGTTTTTTTTTTCGGGTCGAAATTTTGAGTTTCGATATCTCAGCTCTGGAAGGGTCTAGAGCCTCCATTTTTGCACTCAGGTCAAAGTCTCACAGCCCTCTATCATAATCCAGAGTTTTGAGAAGATTGGAGAAACTTCATTTTTCGCCCAAAAACGAAAAAAACGTAAGGGGTAACACTGTCGTTTTTTTTTCGGGTCGAAATTTTGAGTTTCGATATCTCAGCTCTGGAAGGGTCTAGAGCCTCCATTTTTGCACTCAGGTGAAAGTCTCACAGCCCTCTATCATAATCCAGAGTTTTGAGAAGATTGGAGAAACTTAATTTTTCGCCCGAAAATGAAAAAAAACGAAAGGGGTAACACTGTCGTTTTTTTTTTTCGGGTCGAAATTTTGAGTTTCGATATCTCAGCTCTGGAAGGGTCTAGAGCCTCCATTTTTGCACTCAGGTCAAAGTCTCACAGCCCTCTATCATAATCCAGAGTTTTGAGAAGATTGGAGAAAGTAAATTTTTCGCCCGAAAATGAAAAAAAACGTAAGGGGTAACACTGTCGTTTTTTTTTTTCGGGTCGAAATTTTGAGTTCCGATATCTCAGCTCTGGAAGGGTCTAGAGCCTCCATTTTTGCACTCAGGTGAAAGTCTCAGCTCTTTTTTCGGGTCGAAATTTTGAGTTTCGATATCTCAGCTCTGGAAGGGTCTAGAGCCTCCATTTTTGCACTCAGGTCAAAGTCTCACAGCCCTCTATCATAATCCAGAGTTTTGAGAAGATTGGAGAAACTTAATTTTTCGCCCGAAAATGAAAAAAAACGTAAGGGGTAACACTGTCGTTTTTTTTTTCGGGTCGAAATTTTGAGTTTCGATATCTCAGCTCTGGAAGGGTCTAGAGCCTCCATTTTTGCACTCAGGTGAAAGTCTCACAGCCCTCTATCATAATCCAGAGTTTTGAGAAGATTGGAGAAACTTAATTTTTCGCCCAAAAGCGAAAAAAAACGTAAGGGGTAACACTGTCGTTTTTTTTTTCGGGTCGAAATTTTGAGTTTCGATATCTCAGGTCTGGAAGGGTCTAGAGCCTCCATTTTTGCACTCAGGTGAAAGTCTCACAGCCCTCTATCATAATCCAGAGTTTTGAGAAGATTGGAGAAACTTAATTTTTCGCCCAAAAACGAAAAAAAACGTAAGGGGTAACACTGTCGTTTTTTTTTCGGGTCGAAATTTTGAGTTTCGATATCTCAGCTCTGGAAGGGTCTAGAGCCTCCATTTTTGCACCCAGGTCAAAGTCTCACAGCCCTCTATCATAATTCAGAGTTTTGAGAAGATTGGAGAAACTTAATTTTTCGCCCAAAAATGAAAAAAAACGAAAGGGGTAACACTGTCGTTTTTTTTTCGGGTCGAAATTTTGAGTTTCGATATCTCAGCTCTGGAAGGGTCTAGAGCCTCCATTTTTGCACTCAGGTCAAAGTCTCACAGCCCTCTATCATAATCCAGAGTTTTGAGAAGATTGGAGAAACTTAATTTTTCGCCCAAAAACGAAAAAAAAACGTAAGGGGTAACACTGTCGTTTTTTTTCGTTTCGAAATTTTGAATTTTGATATCTCAGCTCTGGAAGGGTCTAGAGCCTCCATTTTTGCACTCAGGTGAAAGTCTCACTGCCCTCTATCATAATCCAGAGTTTTGAGAAGATTGGAGAAACTTAATTTTTCGCCCAAAAATGAAAAAAAACGAAAGGGGTAACACTGTCGTTTTTTTTTCGGGTCGAAATTTTGAGTTTCGATATCTCAGCTCTGGAAGGGTCTAGAGCCTCCATTTTTGCACTCAGGTCAAAGTCTCACAGCCCTCTATCATAATCCAGAGTTTTGAGAAGATTGGAGAAACTTAATTTTTCGCCCGAAAATGAAAAAAAACGTAAGGGGTAACACTGTCGTTTTTTTTTTCGGGTCGAAATTTTGAGTTTCGATATCTCAGCTCTGGAAGGGTCTAGAGCCTCCATTTTTGCACTCAGGTGAAAGTCTCACAGCCCTCTATCATAATCCAGAGTTTTGAGAAGATTGGAGAAACTTAATTTTTCGCCCAAAAGCGAAAAAAAAACGTAAGGGGTAACACTGTCGTTTTTTTTTTTCGGGTCGAAATTTTGAGTTTCGATATCTCAGGTCTGGAAGGGTCTAGAGCCTCCATTTTTGCACTCAGGTGAAAGTCTCACAGCCCTCTATCATAATCCAGAGTTTTGAGAAGATTGGAGAAACTTAATTTTTCGCCCAAAAACGAAAAAAAACGTAAGGGGTAACACTGTCGTTTTTTTTTCGGGTCGAAATTTTGAGTTTCGATATCTCAGCTCTGGAAGGGTCTAGAGCCTCCATTTTTGCACCCAGGTCAAAGTCTCACAGCCCTCTATCATAATTCAGAGTTTTGAGAAGATTGGAGAAACTTAATTTTTCGCCCAAAAATGAAAAAAAACGAAAGGGGTAACACTGTCGTTTTTTTTTCGGGTCGAAATTTTGAGTTTCGATATCTCAGCTCTGGAAGGGTCTAGAGCCTCCATTTTTGCACTCAGGTCAAAGTCTCACAGCCCTCTATCATAATCCAGAGTTTTGAGAAGATTGGAGAAACTTAATTTTTCGCCCGAAAATGAAAAAAAATGTAAGGGGTAACACTGTGGTTTTTTTTTTCGGGTCGAAATTTTGAGTTTCGATATCTCAGCTCTGGAAGGGTCTAGAGCCTCCATTTTTGCACTCAGGTGAAAGTCTCACAGCCCTCTATCATAATCCAGAGTTTTGAGAAGATTGGAGAAACTTAATTTTTCGCCCAAAAATGAAAAAAAACGAAAGGGGTAACACTGTCGTTTTTTTTTTCGGGTCGAAATTTTGAGTTTCGATATCTCAGCTCTGGAAGGGTCTAGAGCCTCCATTTTTGCACTCAGGTCAAAGTCTCACAGCCCTCTATCATAATCCAGAGTTTTGAGAAGATTGGAGAAACCTAATTTTTCGCCCAAAAATGAAAAAAAACGTAAGGGGTAACACTGTCGTTTTTTTTTCGGGTCGAAATTTTGAATTTTGATATCTCAGCTCTGGAAGGGTCTAGAGCGTCCATTTTTGCACTCAGGTCAAAGTCTCACAGCCCTCTATCCTAATCCAGAGTTTTGAGAAGATTGGAGAAACTTAATTTTTCGCCCAAAAACGAAAAAAAACGTAAGGGGTAACACTGTCGGTTTTTTTTCGTGTTGAAATTTTGAATTTTGATATCTCAGCTCTGGAAGGGTCTAGAGCCTCCATTTTTGCACTCAGGTGAAAGTCTCACAGCCCTCTATCATAATCCAGAGTTTTGAGAAGATTGGAGAAACTTAATTTTTCGCCCGAAAATGAAAAAAAACGAAAGGGGTAACACTGTCGTTTTTTTTTTTCGGGTCGAAATTTTGAGTTTCGATATCTCAGCTCTGGAAGGGTCTAGAGCCTCCATTTTTGCACTCAGGTCAAAGTCTCACAGCCCTCTATCATAATCCAGAGTTTTGAGAAGATTGGAGAAACTAAATTTTTCGCCCGAAAATGAAAAAAAACGTAAGGGGTAACACTGTCGTTTTTTTTTTTCGGGTCGAAATTTTGAGTTCCGATATCTCAGCTCTGGAAGGGTCTAGAGCCTCCATTTTTGCACTCAGGTGAAAGTCTCACAGCCCTCTATCATAATCCAGAGTTTTGAGAAGATTGGAGAAACTTAATTTTTCGCCCGAAAATGAAAAAAAACGTAAGGGGTAACACTGTCGTTTTTTTTTTTCGGGTCGAAATTTTGAATTTTGATATCTCAGCTCTGGAAGGGTCTAGAGCCTCCATTTTTGCACTCAGGTCAAAGTCTCACAGCCCTCTATCATAATCCAGAGTTTTGAGAAGATTGGAGAAACTTAATTTTTCGCCCAAAAACGAAAAAAAACGTAAGGGGTAACACTGTCGTTTTTTTTTCGGGTCGAAATTTTGAGTTTCGATATCTCAGCTCTGGAAGGGTCTAGAGCCTCCATTTTTGCACTCAGGTCAAAGTCTCACAGCCCTCTATCATAATCCAGAGTTTTGAGAAGATTGGAGAAACTTCATTTTTCGCCCAAAAACGAAAAAAACGTAAGGGGTAACACTGTCGTTTTTTTTTTCGGGTCGAAATTTTGAGTTTCGATATCTCAGCTCTGGAAGGGTCTAGAGCCTCCATTTTTGCACTCAGGTCAAAGTCTCACAGCCCTCTATCATAATCCAGAGTTTTGAGAAGATTGGAGAAACTTCATTTTTCGCCCAAAAACGAAAAAAACGTAAGGGGTAACACTGTCGGGTTTTTTTTCGGGTCGAAATTTTGAGTTTCGATATCTCAGCTCTGGAAGGGTCTAGAGCCTCCATTTTTGCACTCAGGTCAAAGTCTCACTGCCCTCTATCATAATCCAGAGTTTTGAGAAGATTGGAGAAACTTAATTTTTCGCCCGAAAATGAAAAAAAACGTAAGGGGTAACACTGTCGTTTTTTTTTTCGGGTCGAAATTTTGAATTTCGATATCTCAGCTCTGGCAGGGTCTAGAGCCTCCATTTTTGCACTCAGGTCAAAGTTTTGTGGCCCTCTATCAGAATCCAGAGTTGAGAAGATTGGAGAAACTTGATTTTTCGCCCGAAAACGAAAAAACGAAAGGGGTAACACTGTCATTTTTTTTTCGGGTCGAAATTTTGAATTTTGATTTCTCAGCTCTGGAAGGGTCTAGAGCCTGCATTTTTGCACTCAGGTCAAAGTCTCACAGCCCTCGATCATAATCCAGAGTTTTGAGAAGATTGGAGAAACTTAATTTTTCGCCCGAAAACGAAAAAAAAACGAAAGGGGTAACACTGTCGTGTTTTTTTTTTCGGGTCGAAATTTTGAATTTCGATATCTCAGGTCTGGAAGGGTCTAGAGCCTCCATTTTTGCACTCAGGTCAAAGTTTTGTGGCCCTCTATCAGAATCCAGAGTTTTGAGAAGATTGGAGAAACTTAATTTTTCGCCCGAAAATGAAAAAAAAACGAAAGGGTTAACGCTGTCATTTTTTTTTTCGGGTCGAAATTTTGAATTTCAATATCTCAGCTCTGGAAGGGTCTAGAGCCTCCATTTTTGCACTCAGGTCAAAGTTTTGTGGCCCTCTATCAGAATCCAGAGTTTTGAGAAGATTGGAGAAACTTAATTTTTCGCCCGAAAATGAAAAAAAACGAAAGGGTTAACACTGTCATTTTTTTTCGGGTCGAAATTTTGAATTTCAATATCTCAGCTCTGGAAGGGTCTAGAGCCTCCATTTTTGCACTCAGGTCAAAGTTTCGTGGCCCTCTATCAGAATCCAGAGTTTTGAGAAGATTAGAGAAACTTAATTTTTCGCCCGAAAATGAAAAAAAAACGAAAGGGGTAACACTGTCGTTTTTTTTTCGGGTCGAAATTTTGAATTTCGATATCTCAGCTCTGGAAGGGTCAAGAGCCTCCATTTTTGCACTCAGGTCAAAGTCTCACAGCCCTCTATCGGAATCCAGAGTTTTGAGAAGATTGGAGAAACTTAATTTTTCGCAAGAAAACGAAAAAAACGAAAGGGGTAACACTGTCAAAAACTCAAAAATTCGACCCAAAAAAAAAAACGACAGTGGTACCCCTAACATTTTTTTTTTCGGGTCGAATTTTTGAGTTTCGATATCTCAGCTCTGGAAGGGTCTAGAGCCTCCATTTTTGCACTCAGGTCAAAGTCTCACAGCCCTCTATCATACTCCAGAGTTTTGAGAAGATTGGAGAAACTTAATTTTTCGCCCGAAAATGAAAAAAAACGAAAGGGGTAACACTGTCGTTTTTTTTTTCGGGTCGAAATTTTGAATTTTGATATCTCAGCTCTGGAAGGGTCTAGAGCCTCCATTTTTGCACTCAGGTCAAAGTCTCACAGCCCTCTATCATAATCCAGAGTTTTGAGAAGATTGGAGAAACTTCATTTTTCGCCCAAAAACGAAAAAAAACGTAAGGGGTAACACTGTCGTTTTTTTTTTCGGGTCGAAATTTTGAATTTTGATATCTCAGCTCTGGAAGGGTCTAGAGCCTCCATTTTTGCACTCAGGTCAAAGTCTCACAGCCCTCTATCATAATCCAGAGTTTTGAGAAGATTGGAGAAACTTAATTTTTCGCCCAAAAACGAAAAAAAACGTAAGGGGTAACACTGTCGTTTTTTTTTCGGGTCGAAATTTTGAGTTTCGATATCTCAGCTCTGGAAGGGTCTAGAGCCTCCATTTTTGCACCCAGGTCAAAGTCTCACAGCCCTCTATCATAATCCAGAGTTTTGAGAAGATTGGAGAAACTTAATTTTTCGCCCGAAAATGAAAAAAAACGTAAGGGGTAACACTGTCGTTTTTTTTTTTCGGGTCGAAATTTTGAGTTTCGATATCTCAGCTCTGGAAGGGTCTAGAGCCTCCATTTTTGCGCTCAGGTCAAAGTCTCACAGCCCTCTATCATAATCCAGAGTTTTGAGAAGATTGGAGAAACTTAATTTTTCGCCCAAAAACGGAAAAAAACGTAAGGGGTAACACTGTTGTTTTTTTTTTCGGGTCGAAATTTTGAGTTTCGATATCTCAGCTCTGGAAGGGTCTAGAGCCTCCATTTTTGCACCCAGGTCAAAGTCTCACAGCCCTCTATCATAATCCAGAGTTTTCAGAAGATTGGAGAAACTTAATTTTTCGCCCGAAAATGAAAAAAAACGTAAGGGGTAACACTGTCGTTTTTTTTTTTCGGGTCGAAATTTTGAGTTTCGATATCTCAGCTCTGGAAGGGTCTAGAGCCTCCATTTTTGCGCTCAGGTCAAAGTCTCACAGCCCTCTATCATAATCCAGAGTTTTGAGAAGATTGGAGAAACTTAATTTTTCGCCCAAAAACAGAAAAAAACGTAAGGGGTAACACTGTCGTTTTTTTTTTCGGGTCGAAATTTTGAGTTTCGATATCTCAGCTCTGGAAGGGTCTAGAGCCTCCATTTTTGCACCCAGGTCAAAGTCTCACAGCCCTCTATCATAATCCAGAGTTTTGAGAAGATTGGAGAAACTTAATTTTTCGCCCGAAAATGAAAAAAAACGTAAGGGGTAACACTGTCGTTTTTTTTTTCGGGTCGAAATTTTGAGTTTCGATATCTCAGCTCTGGAAGGGTCTAGAGCCTCCATTTTTGCGCTCAGGTCAAAGTCTCACAGCCCTCTATCATAATCCAGAGTTTTGAGAAGATTGGAGAAACTTAATTTTTCGCCCAAAAACGGAAAAAAACGTAAGGGGTAACACTGTCGTTTTTTTTTTCGGGTCGAAATTTTGAGTTTCGATATCTCAGCTCTGGAAGGGTCTAGAGCCTCCATTTTTGCACCCAGGTCAAAGTCTCACAGCCCTCTATCATAATCCAGAGTTTTGAGAAGATTGGAGAAACTTAAATTTTCGCCAAAAAACGAAAAAAAAAACGTAAGGGGTAACACTGTCGTTTTTTTTTTCGGGTCGAAATTTTGAGTTTCGATATCTTAGCTCTGGAAGGGTCTAGAGCCTCCATTTTTGCACTCAGGTCAAAGTCTCACTGCCCTCTATCATAATCCAGAGTTTTGAGAAGATTGGAGAAACTTAATTTTTCGCCCAAAAACGAAAAAAAAAACGTAAGGGGTAACACTGTCGTTTTTTTTTCTCAGGTCGAAATTTTGAGTTTCGATATCTCAGCTCTGGAAGGGTCTAGAGCCTCCATTTTTGCACTCAGGTCAAAGTCTCACAGCCCTCTATCATAATCCAGAGTTTTGAGAAGATTGGAGAAACGTAATTTTTCGCCCGAAAATGAAAAAAAACGTAAGGGGTAACACTGTCGTTTTTTTTTTCGGGTCGAAATTTTGAGTTTCGATATCTCAGCTCTGGAAGGGTCTAGAGCCTCCATTTTTGCACTCAGGTCAAAGTCTCACAGCCCTCTATCATAATCCAGAGTTTTGAGAAGATTGGAGAAACTTAAGTTTTCGCCCAAAAACGAAAAAAAACGTAAGGGGTAACACTGTCGTTTTTTTTTCGGGTCGAAATTTTGAATTTTGATATCTCAGCTCTGGAAGGGTCTAGAGCCTCCATTTTTGCACTCAGGTGAAAGTCTCGCTGCCCTCTATCATAATCCAGAGTTTTGAGAAGATTGGAGAAACTTAATTTTTCGCCCGAAAATGAAAAAAAACGTAAGGGGTAACACTGTCGTTTTTTTTTTCGGGTCGAAATTTTGAGTTTCGATATCTCAGCTCTGGAAGGGTCTAGAGCCTCCATTTTTGCACTCAGGTCAAAGTTTTGTGGCCCTCTATCAGAATCCAGAGTTTTGAGAAGATTGGAGAAACTTAATTTTTCGCCCGAAAACGAAAAAACGAAAGGGGTAACACTGTCATTTTTTTTTCGGGTCGAAATTTTGAATTTTGATTTCTCAGCTCTGGAAGGGTCTAGAGCCTGCATTTTTGCACTCAGGTCAAAGTCTCACAGCCCTCGATCATAATCCAGAGTTTTGAGAAGATTGGAGAAACTTAATTTTTCGCCCGAAAACGAAAAAAAAACGAAAGGGGTAACACTGTCGTGTTTTTTTTTTTCGGGTCGAAATTTTGAATTTCGATATCTCAGGTCTGGAAGGGTCTAGAGCCTCCATTTTTGCACTCAGGTCAAAGTTTTGTGGCCCTCTATCAGAATCCAGAGTTTTGAGAAGATTGGAGAAACTTAATTTTTCGCCCGAAAATGAAAAAAAAACGAAAGGGTTAACGCTGTCATTTTTTTTTTCGGGTCGAAATTTTGAATTTCAATATCTCAGCTCTGGAAGGGTCTAGAGCCTCCATTTTTGCACTCAGGTCAAAGTTTTGTGGCCCTCTATCAGAATCCAGAGTTTTGAGAAGATTGGAGAAACTTAATTTTTCGCCCGAAAATGAAAAAAAACGAAAGGGTTAACACTGTCATTTTTTTTCGGGTCGAAATTTTGAATTTCAATATCTCAGCTCTGGAAGGGTCTAGAGCCTCCATTTTTGCACTCAGGTCAAAGTTTCGTGGCCCTCTATCAGAATCCAGAGTTTTGAGAAGATTAGAGAAACTTAATTTTTCGCCCGAAAATGAAAAAAAAACGAAAGGGGTAACACTGTCGTTTTTTTTTCGGGTCGAAATTTTGAATTTCGATATCTCAGCTCTGGAAGGGTCAAGAGCCTCCATTTTTGCACTCAGGTCAAAGTCTCACAGCCCTCTATCGGAATCCAGAGTTTTGAGAAGATTGGAGAAACTTAATTTTTCGCAAGAAAACGAAAAAAACGAAAGGGGTAACACTGTCAAAAACTCAAAAATTCGACCCAAAAAAAAAAACGACAGTGGTACCCCTAACATTTTTTTTTTCGGGTCGAATTTTTGAGTTTCGATATCTCAGCTCTGGAAGGGTCTAGAGCCTCCATTTTTGCACTCAGGTCAAAGTCTCACAGCCCTCTATCATACTCCAGAGTTTTGAGAAGATTGGAGAAACTTAATTTTTCGCCCGAAAATGAAAAAAAACGAAAGGGGTAACACTGTCGTTTTTTTTTTCGGGTCGAAATTTTGAATTTTGATATCTCAGCTCTGGAAGGGTCTAGAGCCTCCATTTTTGCACTCAGGTCAAAGTCTCACAGCCCTCTATCATAATCCAGAGTTTTGAGAAGATTGGAGAAACTTCATTTTTCGCCCAAAAACGAAAAAAAACGTAAGGGGTAACACTGTCGTTTTTTTTTTCGGGTCGAAATTTTGAATTTTGATATCTCAGCTCTGGAAGGGTCTAGAGCCTCCATTTTTGCACTCAGGTCAAAGTCTCACAGCCCTCTATCATAATCCAGAGTTTTGAGAAGATTGGAGAAACTTAATTTTTCGCCCAAAAACGAAAAAAAACGTAAGGGGTAACACTGTCGTTTTTTTTTCGGGTCGAAATTTTGAGTTTCGATATCTCAGCTCTGGAAGGGTCTAGAGCCTCCATTTTTGCACCCAGGTCAAAGTCTCACAGCCCTCTATCATAATCCAGAGTTTTGAGAAGATTGGAGAAACTTAATTTTTCGCCCGAAAATGAAAAAAAACGTAAGGGGTAACACTGTCGTTTTTTTTTTCGGGTCGAAATTTTGAGTTTCGATATCTCAGCTCTGGAAGGGTCTAGAGCCTCCATTTTTGCGCTCAGGTCAAAGTCTCACAGCCCTCTATCATAATCCAGAGTTTTGAGAAGATTGGAGAAACTTAATTTTTCGCCCAAAAACGGAAAAAAACGTAAGGCGTAACACTGTCGTTTTTTTTTTCGGGTCGAAATTTTGAGTTTCGATATCTCAGCTCTGGAAGGGTCTAGAGCCTCCATTTTTGCACCCAGGTCAAAGTCTCACAGCCCTCTATCATAATCCAGAGTTTTCAGAAGATTGGAGAAACTTAATTTTTCGCCCGAAAATGAAAAAAAACGTAAGGGGTAACACTGTCGTTTTTTTTTTTCGGGTCGAAATTTTGAGTTTCGATATCTCAGCTCTGGAAGGGTCTAGAGCCTCCATTTTTGCGCTCAGGTCAAAGTCTCACAGCCCTCTATCATAATCCAGAGTTTTGAGAAGATTGGAGAAACTTAATTTTTCGCCCAAAAACAGAAAAAAACGTAAGGGGTAACACTGTCGGTTTTTTTTTTCGGGTCGAAATTTTGAGTTTCGATATCTCAGCTCTGGAAGGGTCTAGAGCCTCCATTTTTGCACCCAGGTCAAAGTCTCACAGCCCTCTATCATAATCCAGAGTTTTGAGAAGATTGGAGAAACTTAATTTTTCGCCCGAAAATGAAAAAAACTGTAAGGGGTAACACTGTCGTTTTTTTTTTTCGGGTCGAAATTTTGAGTTTCGATATCTCAGCTCTGGAAGGGTCTAGAGCCTCCATTTTTGCGCTCAGGTCAAAGTCTCACAGCCCTCTATCATAATCCAGAGTTTTGAGAAGATTGGAGAAACTTAATTTTTCGCCCAAAAACGGAAAAAAACGTAAGGGGTAACACTGTCGTTTTTTTTTTCGGGTCGAAATTTTGAGTTTCGATATCTCAGCTCTGGAAGGGTCTAGAGCCTCCATTTTTGCACCCAGGTCAAAGTCTCACAGCCCTCTATCATAATCCAGAGTTTTGAGAAGATTGGAGAAACTTAAATTTTCGCCAAAAAACGAAAAAAAAAACGTAAGGGGTAACACTGTCGTTTTTTTTTCGGGTCGAAATTTTGAGTTTCGATATCTTAGCTCTGGAAGGGTCTAGAGCCTCCATTTTTGCACTCAGGTCAAAGTCTCACTGCCCTCTATCATAATCCAGAGTTTTGAGAAGATTGGAGAAACTTAATTTTTCGCCCAAAAACGAAAAAAAAAACGTAAGGGGTAACACTGTCGTTTTTTTTTCTCAGGTCGAAATTTTGAGTTTCGATATCTCAGCTCTGGAAGGGTCTAGAGCCTCCATTTTTGCACTCAGGTCAAAGTCTCACAGCCCTCTATCATAATCCAGAGTTTTGAGAAGATTGGAGAAACTTAATTTTTCGCCCAAAAACGGAAAAAAACGTAAGGCGTAACACTGTCGTTTTTTTTTTTCGGGTCGAAATTTTGAGTTTCGATATCTCAGCTCTGGAAGGGTCTAGAGCCTCCATTTTTGCACCCAGGTCAAAGTCTCACAGCCCTCTATCATAATCCAGAGTTTTCAGAAGATTGGAGAAACTTAATTTTTCGCCCGAAAATGAAAAAAAACGTAAGGGGTAACACTGTCGTTTTTTTTTTTCGGGTCGAAATTTTGAGTTTCGATATCTCAGCTCTGGAAGGGTCTAGAGCCTCCATTTTTGCGCTCAGGTCAAAGTCTCACAGCCCTCTATCATAATCCAGAGTTTTGAGAAGATTGGAGAAACTTAATTTTTCGCCCAAAAACAGAAAAAAACGTAAGGGGTAACACTGTCGGTTTTTTTTTTCGGGTCGAAATTTTGAGTTTCGATATCTCAGCTCTGGAAGGGTCTAGAGCCTCCATTTTTGCACCCAGGTCAAAGTCTCACAGCCCTCTATCATAATCCAGAGTTTTGAGAAGATTGGAGAAACTTAATTTTTCGCCCGAAAATGAAAAAAACTGTAAGGGGTAACACTGTCGTTTTTTTTTTTCGGGTCGAAATTTTGAGTTTCGATATCTCAGCTCTGGAAGGGTCTAGAGCCTCCATTTTTGCGCTCAGGTCAAAGTCTCACAGCCCTCTATCATAATCCAGAGTTTTGAGAAGATTGGAGAAACTTAATTTTTCGCCCAAAAACGGAAAAAAACGTAAGGGGTAACACTGTCGTTTTTTTTTTCGGGTCGAAATTTTGAGTTTCGATATCTCAGCTCTGGAAGGGTCTAGAGCCTCCATTTTTGCACCCAGGTCAAAGTCTCACAGCCCTCTATCATAATCCAGAGTTTTGAGAAGATTGGAGAAACTTAAATTTTCGCCAAAAAACGAAAAAAAAAACGTAAGGGGTAACACTGTCGTTTTTTTTTCGGGTCGAAATTTTGAGTTTCGATATCTTAGCTCTGGAAGGGTCTAGAGCCTCCATTTTTGCACTCAGGTCAAAGTCTCACTGCCCTCTATCATAATCCAGAGTTTTGAGAAGATTGGAGAAACTTAATTTTTCGCCCAAAAACGAAAAAAAAAACGTAAGGGGTAACACTGTCGTTTTTTTTTCTCAGGTCGAAATTTTGAGTTTCGATATCTCAGCTCTGGAAGGGTCTAGAGCCTCCATTTTTGCACTCAGGTCAAAGTCTCACAGCCCTCTATCATAATCCAGAGTTTTGAGAAGATTGGAGAAACGTAATTTTTCGCCCGAAAATGAAAAAAAACGTAAGGGGTAACACTGTCGTTTTTTTTTTCGGGTCGAAATTTTGAGTTTCGATATCTCAGCTCTGGAAGGGTCTAGAGCCTCCATT
This sequence comes from Pimephales promelas, assembly GCF_988280905.1. NCBI lineage: Eukaryota > Metazoa > Chordata > Actinopteri > Cypriniformes > Leuciscidae > Pimephales > Pimephales promelas. Next base: position 47,987,137 of record NC_142772.1, read on the forward strand.
TTTGCACTCAGGTCAAAGTCTCACAGCCCTCTATCATAATCCAGAGTTTTGAGAAGATTGGAGAAACTTAAGTTTTCGCCCAAAAACGAAAAAAACGTAAGGGGTAACACTGTCGTTTTTTTTTCGGGTCGAAATTTTGAATTTTGATATCTCAGCTCTGGAAGGGTCTAGAGCCTCCATTTTTGCACTCAGGTGAAAGTCTCGCTGCCCTCTATCATAATCCAGAGTTTTGAGAAGATTGGAGAAACTTAATAATTCGCCCGAAAATGAAAAAAAACCGTAAGGGGTAACACTGTCGTTTTTTTTTCGGGTCGAAATTTTGAATTTTGATATCTCAGCTCTGGAAGGGTCTAGAGCCTCCATTTTTGCACTCAGGTGAAAGTCTCACAGCCCTCTATCATAATCCAGAGTTTTGAGAAGATTGGAGAAACTTAATTTTTCGCCCGAAAATGAAAAAAAACGAAAGGGGTAACACTGTCGTTTTTTTTTTTTTCGGGTCGAAATTTTGAGTTTCGATATTTCAGCTCTGGAAGGGTCTAGAGCCTCCATTTTTGCACCCAGGTCAAAGTCTCACAGCCCTCTATCATAATCCAGAGTTTTGAGAAGATTGGAGAAACTTAATTTTTCGCCCGAAAATGAAAAAAAACGTAAGGGGTAACACTGTCGTTTTTTTTTTCGGGTCGAAATTTCTAGTTTCGATATCTCAGCTCTGGAAGGGTCTAGAGCCTCCATTTTTGCGCTCAGGTCAAAGTCTCACAGCCCTCTATCATAATCCAGAGTTTTGAGAAGATTGGAGAAACTTAATTTTTCGCCCAAAAACGAAAAAAAACGTAAGGGGTAACACTGTCGTTTTTTTTTTCGGGTCAAAATTTTGAATTTTGATATCTCAGCTCTGGAAGGGTCTAGAGCCTCCATTTTTGCACTCAGGTCAAAGTCTCACAGCCCTCTATCATAATCCAGAGTTTTGAGAAGATTGGAGAAACTTAATTTTTCGCCCAAAAACGAAAAAAAACGTAAGGGGTAACACTGTCGTTTTTTTTTCGGGTCGAAATTTTGAGTTTCGATATCTTAGCCCTGGAAGGGTCTAGAGCCTCCATTTTTGCACCCAGGTCAAAGTCTCACAGCCCTCTATCATAATCCAGAGTTTTGAGAAGATTGGAGAAACTTAATTTTTCACCCGAAAATGAAAAAAAACGTAAGGGGTAACACTGTCGTTTTTTTTTTTCGGGTCGAAATTTTGAGTTTCGATATCTCAGCTCTGGAAGGGTCTAGAGCCTCCATTTTTGCGCTCAGGTCAAAGTCTCACAGCCCTCTATCATAATCCAGAGTTTTGAGAAGATTGGAGAAACTTAATTTTTCGCCCAAAAACGGAAAAAAACGTAAGGGGTAACACTGTCGTTTTTTTTTTCGGGTCGAAATTTTGAGTTTCGATATCTCAGCTCTGGAAGGGTCTAGAGCCTCCATTTTTGCACCCAGGTCAAAGTCTCACAGCCCTCTATCATAATCCAGAGTTTTGAGAAGATTGGAGAAACTTAAATTTTCGCCCAAAAACGAAAAAAAAAACGTAAGGGGTAACACTGTCGTTTTTTTTTCGGGTCGAAATTTTGAGTTTCGATATCTTAGCTCTGGAAGGGTCTAGAGCCTCCATTTTTGCACTCAGGTCAAAGTCTCACTGCCCTCTATCATAATCCAGAGTTTTGAGAAGATTGGAGAAACTTAATTTTTCGCCCAAAAACGAAAAAAAAAACGTAAGGGGTAACACTGTCGTTTTTTTTTCGGGTCGAAATTTTGAGTTTCGATATCTCAGCCCTGGAAGGGTCTAGAGCCTCCATTTTTGCACCCAGGTCAAAGTCTCACAGCCCTCTATCATAATCCAGAGTTTTGAGAAGATTGGAGAAACTTAATTTTTCGCCCGAAAATGAAAAAAAACGTAAGGGGTAACACTGTCGTTTTTTTTTTTCGGGTCGAAATTTTGAGTTTCGATATCTCAGCTCTGGAAGGGTCTAGAGCCTCCATTTTTGCGCTCAGGTCAAAGTCTCACAGCCCTCTATCATAATCCAGAGTTTTGAGAAGATTGGAGAAACTTAATTTTTCGCCCAAAAACGGAAAAAAACGTAAGGGGTAACACTGTCGTTTTTTTTTTCGGGTCGAAATTTTGAGTTTCGATATCTCAGCTCTGGAAGGGTCTAGAGCCTCCATTTTTGCACCCAGGTCAAAGTCTCACAGCCCTCTATCATAATCCAGAGTTTTGAGAAGATTGGAGAAACTTAAATTTTCGCCCAAAAACGAAAAAAAAAACGTAAGGGGTAACACTGTCGTTTTTTTTTCGGGTCGAAATTTTGAGTTTCGATATCTTAGCTCTGGAAGGGTCTAGAGCCTCCATTTTTGCACTCAGGTCAAAGTCTCACTGCCCTCTATCATAATCCAGAGTTTTGAGAAGATTGGAGAAACTTAATTTTTCGCCCAAAAACGAAAAAAAAAACGTAAGGGGTAACACTGTCGTTTTTTTTTCTCAGGTCGAAATTTTGAGTTTCGATATCTCAGCTCTGGAAGGGTCTAGAGCCTCCATTTTTGCACCCAGGTCAAAGTCTCACAGCCCTCTATCATAATCCAGAGTTTTGAGAAGATTGGAGAAACTTAATTTTTCGCCCGAAAATGAAAAAAAACGTAAGGGGTAACACTGTCGTTTTTTTTTTCGGGTCGAAATTTTGAGTTTCGATATCTCAGCTCTGGAAGGGTCTAGAGCCTCCATTTTTGCGCTCAGGTCAAAGTCTCACAGCCCTCTATCATAATCCAGAGTTTTGAGAAGATTGGAGAAACTTAATTTTTCGCCCAAAAACGGAAAAAAACGTAAGGGGTAACACTGTCGTTTTTTTTTTCGGGTCGAAATTTTGAGTTTCGATATCTCAGCTCTGGAAGGGTCTAGAGCCTCCATTTTTGCACCCAGGTCAAAGTCTCACAGCCCTCTATCATAATCCAGAGTTTTGAGAAGATTGGAGAAACTTAAATTTTCGCCCAAAAACGAAAAAAAAAAACGTAAGGGGTAACACTGTCGTTTTTTTTTCGGGTCGAAATTTTGAGTTTCGATATCTTAGCTCTGGAAGGGTCTAGAGCCTCCATTTTTGCACTCAGGTCAAAGTCTCACTGCCCTCTATCATAATCCAGAGTTTTGAGAAGATTGGAGAAACTTAATTTTTCGCCCAAAAACGAAAAAAAAAACGTAAGGGGTAACACTGTCGTTTTTTTTTCTCAGGTCGAAATTTTGAGTTTCGATATCTCAGCTCTGGAAGGGTCTAGAGCCTCCATTTTTGCACTCAGGTCAAAGTCTCACAGCCCTCTATCATAATCCAGAGTTTTGAGAAGATTGGAGAAACTTAATTTTTCGCCCAAAAACGAAAAAAAAAACGTAAGGGGTAACACTGTCGTTTTTTTTTCTCAGGTCGAAATTTTGAGTTTCGATATCTCAGCTCTGGAAGGGTCTAGAGCCTCCATTTTTGCACTCAGGTCAAAGTCTCACAGCCCTCTATCATAATCCAGAGTTTTGAGAAGATTGGAGAAACGTAATTTTTCGCCCGAAAATGAAAAAAAACGTAAGGGGTAACACTGTCGTTTTTTTTTCGGGTCGAAATTTTGAGTTTCGATATCTCAGCTCTGGAAGGGTCTAGAGCCTCCATTTTTGCACTCAGGTCAAAGTCTCACAGCCCTCTATCATAATCCAGAGTTTTGAGAAGATTGGAGAAACTTAATTTTTCGCCCGAAAATGAAAAAAAACGAAAGGGGTAACACTGTCGTTTTTTTTTTTTTTTGGGTCGAAATTTTGACTTTTGATATCTCAGCTCTGGAAGGGTCTAGATCCTCAATTTTTGCACTCAAGTCAAAGTTTTGTGGCCCTCTATCAGAATCCAGAGTTTTGAGAAGATTGGAGAAACTTAATTTTTCACCCGAAAACGAAAAAAAACGTAAGGGGTAACCCTGTCGGGTTTTTTTCAGGTCGAAATTTGGAGTTTCGATATCTCAGCTCTGGAAGGGTCTAGAGCCTCCATTTTTGCACTCAGGTCAAAGTCTCACAGCCCTCTATCATAATCCAGAGTTTTGAGAAGATTGGAGAAACGTAATTTTTCGCCCGAAAATGAAAAAAAACGTAAGGGGTAACACTGTCGTTTTTTTTTCGGGTCGAAATTTTGAGTTTCGATATCTCAGCTCTGGAAGGGTCTAGAGCCTCCATTTTTGCACTCAGGTCAAAGTCTCAGAGCACTCTATCATAATCCAGAGTTTTGAGAAGATTGGAGAAACTTAATTTTTCGCCCGAAAATGAAAAAAACCGTAAGGGGTAACACTGTCGTTTTTTTTTCGGGTCGAAATTTTGAATTTTGATATCTCAGCTCTGGAAGGGTCTAGAGCCTCCATTTTTGCACTCAGGTGAAAGTCTCACAGCCCTCTATCATAATCCAGAGTTTTGAGAAGATTGGAGAAACTTAATTTTTCGCCCGAAAATGAAAAAAAACGAAAGGGGTAACACTGTCGTTTTTTTTTTTTTTTGGGTCGAAATTTTGACTTTTGATATCTCAGCTCTGGAAGGGTCTAGATCCTCAATTTTTGCACTCAAGTCAAAGTTTTGTGGCCCTCTATCAGAATCCAGAGTTTTGAGAAGATTGGAGAAACTTAATTTTTCGCCCGAAAATGAAAAAAAAAACGAAAGGGGTAACACTGTGGGTTTTTTTTTCGGGTCGAAATTTTGAATTTCGATATCTCAGCTCTGGCAGGGTCTAGAGCCTCCATTTTTGCACTCAGGTCAAAGTTTTGTGGCCCTCTATCAGAATCCAGAGTTGAGAAGATTGGAGAAACTTTATTTTTCGCCCGAAAACGAAAAAACGAAAGGGGTAACACTGTCATTTTTTTTTCGGGTCGAAATTTTGAATTTTGATTTCTCAGCTCTGGAAGGGTCTAGAGCCTCCATTTTTGCACTCAGGTCAAAGTCTCACAGCCCTCGATCATAATCCAGAGTTTTGAGAAGATTGGAGAAACTTAATTTTTCGCCCGAAAACGAAAAAAAAACGAAAGGGGTAACACTGTCGTGTTTTTTTTTTTCGGGTCGAAATTTTGAATTTCGATATCTCAGGTCTGGAAGGGTCTAGAGCCTCCATTTTTGCACTCAGGTCAAAGTTTTGTGGCCCTCTATCAGAATCCAGAGTTTTGAGAAGATTGGAGAAACTTAATTTTTCGCCCGAAAATGAAAAAAAAAACGAAAGGGTTAACGCTGTCATTTTTTTTTTCGGGTCGAAATTTTGAATTTCAATATCTCAGCTCTGGAAGGGTCTAGAGCCTCCATTTTTGCACTCAGGTCAAAGTTTTGTGGCCCTCTATCAGAATCCAGAGTTTTGAGAAGATTGGAGAAACTTAATTTTTCGCCCGAAAATGAAAAAAAACGAAAGGGTTAACACTGTCATTTTTTTCGGGTCGAAATTTTGAATTTCGATATCTCAGCTCTGGAAGGGTCTAGAGCCTCCATTTTTGCACTCAGGTCAAAGTTTCGTGGCCCTCTATCAGAATCCAGAGTTTTGAGAAGATTAGAGAAACTTAATTTTTCGCCCGAAAATGAAAAAAAAACGAAAGGGGTAACACTGTCGGTTTTTTTTCGGGTCGAAATTTTGAATTTCGATATCTCAGCTCTGGAAGGGTCAAGAGCCTCCATTTTTGCACTCAGGTCAAAGTCTCACAGCCCTCTATCGGAATCCAGAGTTTTGAGAAGATTGGAGAAACTTAATTTTTCGAAAGAAAACGAAAAAAACGAAAGGGGTAACACTGTCAAAAACTCAAAAATTCGACCCGAAAAAAAAACCGACAGTGGTACCCCTAACATTTTTTTTTTCGGGTCGAATTTTTGAGTTTCGATATCTCAGCTCTGGAAGGGTCTAGAGCCTCCATTTTTAAACTCAGGTCTAAGTTTTGTGGCCCTCTATCAGAATCCAGAGTTTTGAGAAGATTAGAGAAATTTAATTTTTCACCCCCCAAAAAAAAAGAAAGGGGTACCACTGTCGTTTTTTTTTTCGGGTCGAAATTTTGAGTTTCAATATCTCAGCTCTGGAAGGGTCTAGAGCCTCCATTTTTGCACTCAGGTTTAAGTTTCATGGCCCTCTATCAGAATCTAGAGTTTTGAGAAGATTGGAGAAACTAAATTTTTCGCCCGAAAAAAAAAATGTAAGGGGTACCACTGTTGTTTTTTTCGCATAGAAATTTTGAATTTCGATATCTCAGCTCTGGAAGGGTCAAGAGCCTCCATTTTTGCACTCAGGTCAAAGTCTCACAGCCCTCTATCAGAATCCAGAGTTTTGAGAAGATTGGAGAAACTTAATTTTTCGCAAGAAAGCGAAAAATACGAAAGGGAAAATACGAAAGGTAACACTGTCAAAAACTCAAAAATTCGACCCGAAAAAAAAAACGACAGTGGTACCCCTAACATTTTTTTTTTCGGGTCGAATTTTTGAGTTTCGATATCTCAGCTCTGGAAGGGTCTAGAGCCTCCATTTTTGCACTCAGGTCTAAGTTTTGTGGCCCTCTATCAGAATCCAGAGTTTTGAGAAGATAAGAAAAATTAAATTTTTCACCCCAAAAAAAAAAGAAAGGGGTACCACTGTCGTTTTTTTTTTTTCGGGTCGAAATTTTGAGTTTCGATATCTCAGCTCTGGAGGGGTTTAGAGCCTCCATTTTTGCACTCAGGTCTAAGTCTCATGGCCCTCTATCAGAATCCAGAATTTTGAGAAGATTGGTGAAATTTAATTTTTCGCCTGAAAAAAAAACGTAAGGGGTACCACTGTATTTTTTTTTTTGGGTCGAATTTTTGAGTTTCAATATCTCAGCTCTGGAAGGGTCTAGAGCCTCCATTTTTGCACTCAGGTTTAAGTCTCATGGCCCTCTATCAGAATCCAGAGTTTTGAGAAGATTGGAGAAATTAAATTTTTCGCCCGAAAAAAAAAAAACTTAAGGGGTACCACTGTCGTTTTTTTTTTCGGGTCGAATTTTTGAGTTTCAAAATCTCAGCTCTGGAAGGGTCTAGAGCCTCCATTTTTGCACTCAGGTCTAAATCTCATGGCCCTCTATCAGAATCCAGAGTTTTGAGAAGATTGGAGAAACTAAATTTTTCGCCCGAAAAAAAAAAAACGTAAGGGGTACCACTGTCGTTTTTTTTTTCGGGTCGAATTTTTGAGTTTCGATATCTCAGCTCTGGAAGGGTCTAGAGCCTCCATTTTTGCACTCAGGTCTAAATCTCATGGCCCTCTATCAGAATCCAGAGTTTTGAGAAGATTGGAGAAACTTAATTTTTCGCTCGAAAAGAAAAAACGAAAGGGGTACCACTGTCGTTTTTTTTTCCGGGTCAAATTTTTGAGTTTCGATATCTCAGCTCTGGAAGGGTCTAGAGCCTCCATTTTTGCACTCAGGTTTAAGTCTCATGGCCCTCTATCAGAATCCAGAGTTTCAAGAAGATTGGAGAAACTTATTTTTTCGCTCCAAAAATAAAAACGACATGGGTAACACTGTTTTTTTCTTTTTTTGGGTCGAAATTTTGAGTTTCTCTGATCATCTTGAAACTCTGGATTCTGATAGAGGCCCATGGGACCTAGACCTGAGTGCAAAAATGGAGGCTCTAGACCCTTCCAGAGCTGAGATATTGAGATCCCACATAGCATTTATGCCATTATAAATATCCCAATATCTCAGCTCTGGAAGGGTCTAGAGCCTCCATTTTTGTACTCAGGTCTAAGTCCCATGGGCCTCTATCAGAATCCAGAGTTTCAAGAAGATTGGAGAAATGTATTTTTTCGCACCAAAAAAAAACGACATGGGTTACACTGTCGGGTTTTTTTTTTTTTTGGGGGGGGGGGGGGGTCGAAATTTTGAGTTTCTCTGATCTTCTTGAAACTCTGGATTCTGATAGAGGGCCATGGGACTTAGACCTGAGTGCAAAAATGGAGGCTCTAGACGCTTCCAGAGCTGAGATATTGAGATCCCACGTAGCATTTATGCCATTATAAATATATCAGCTCTGGAAGGGTCTAGAGCCTCCATTTTTGCACTCAGGTCTAAGTCCCATGGCCCTCTATCAGAATCCAGAGTTTCAAGAAGATTGGAGAAATTAATTTTTTCGCACCAAAAAAAAAAACTACATGGGTTACAGTGTCGGTTTTTTTTTTTTTGTTTGGGGGTCGAAATTTTGAGTTTCTCTGATCTTCTTGAAACTCTGGATTCTGATAGAGGGCCATGGGACTTAGACCTGAGTGCAAAAATGGAGGCTCTAGACCCTTCCAGAGCTTGCATGAAGGTCAGGGTTAGTACTTTTCAAATATAGTGGGTTATTGGACAAATAGTGGGTTCGTGGGACGGGGGCGTGTCCGGGGACTCGTCCGATGCACACAGGAAATGACTCGAACATGAAAGTATTGATTGATTCCTAGGTTTGTTTTGTTATGAATAAACAAACTTGCAATATAAAGGAAAAACCTTACGATTAAAAGTTGTAATGTTATAATGTTCAAGTTTTTGTTCTAAATAAAGAAAGATGCACACAGAAAATGACTCTAATATGACCAGATTGATTGATTCGACGATATTTAGTTTGTTACAAACAATGTGCAATCTGTAAAACAAAAACCTCAAAATTATAGTTGAAATGGTATACTGCTGGAATTTTTTTGACCTTGAGAAAAAGCTTAAAGTATAGACCAACAAATTTTATGTTTATTAATTTATTTCATGTTGGTACATTTTTGGGAAGTACACCTGTTTTGACCTAATGTCCATTGGAATGGACAAAAACAAATCACAATGAAAGCAATTATATGAAAAAAAAAATTCATTTGTTTTCTTTTATAGAAGCCTCATGAGCTGGGAAAATGTACTTTTATATTTTTCAGAAACTTGAAAGATAATTCAGGTCTGAGGGGGTTAAATAATTAGAAAGTGATGCTGACACTCTCTCGAGATTGGATTAGTTATCACTATTATGAGCTCTATTCAGTGTCAGTTCAATATATGTCAGACTCCAAAGGCCTACTTTTATGTTACAGTATCTGCCTGATGAGGACTTCTCTTTAGGATATGAACATTGATGTTCTCTTGTCAAAAAAAATTTTGCATCGTTAATGAAGAAATTGGCTGCATTTATGTTGCGATAAGTGCAAAACCACATCTTCCAGATTACAGTTAGTTAGAACATTAGTGCTTCACAGAACCTGTACAGTATGTGTCAAATATAAAATTAAATTACTTGTATTATTTGTGAAAAACATGTTAACTCAAGCGTTACCTTATCATCCCACAGGAACTATTAGTGATGTGGCCCATTATTTTAAAGTGAAAAACATGTTAACTCCTCACTAACTATAAGCGTTTTTTTGTTTGTTTGTTTGTTTTTTTATTATAACATTTCCACAAAATCATAAAAGAAAATCACATAATGCAAAAATGCACAACTGGGCATGCAAGAATATTGTCTTCTAATATCTTTTAGCAAATATCCTAGGACCATCCCTGTGGTTGTGTCCAAGCCAGTATGTCCACTCAATGCAGGTCAAATCTTTTCTGTCCTATTGCCACTCAACCTCCAAATCGGGCTTTTATATGTTGACCAAGCTCGTCAGTGAGAATTTAACATGTTTTTCACTTTAAAATAATGGGCCACATCACTAGTAGTTCCTGCGGTATGACAAGGTAACGCTTGAGTAGTTAGTCAGGAGTTAACATGTTTTTCATAATTAAAACAAGTTATTTAATTTTATATTTGACACATACTGTACCTTTACTTTTGTGATTAGTAATTAATTGGTTATTATTTCTTAGTTCACAAGTAGTTCTCAGTGAGGATATATTTCCTTAGTAATAATCAAATACCTACCAAGGAACTACCTTTGTACTAAATTACCCATTACTTGCTTCTTAGTTAATATTGCTTTAGTATTAAGTTCGGTGTTAATGCAGTATTACCTATTATTTCCTGCATAGCTACTTGTTAACTCATGCGGTCCCTTTAAGTAAACAACGTCATGTCATAAATGATACGAAACCAGTAGGAAACACAGCAGCGGTGATAATGGGCTATAAGCACGCATAAGTTCCGCATTTGACGCAAAGATGCTCGTCAATTTGGTTGGGGAGATTAAAGCGGAGGAAAACCGAGGAAAACGGGATTATGGCAGAGTCTACAGTGAGTTACTGTATTAAAATGCAGTGCATATTACAGTAGTTAATTACGGCAAAGTCTAACAGTGCATAGAAAATTTGTGGAGGGAGTTGAAAGTCCGTGTTGCCCAGCAACAGTCCCGAAACATCACTGCTCTAGAGGAGATCTGCGTTTAGGAATTGGCCAACTACAGCAGTGTTTCCCAACCCTGTTCCTGGCGGCACACCAACCCTGCGTGTTTTCTTTGTCTCCCTTATCAAACACACCTGACTCAACCCATCAGCTCATAATCAGGTGGGTTAATGAGCTGATGGGTTGAATCGGGTGTGTTTGATTAGGGAGACAAAGAAAACACGCTGTGTTGGTGTGCCGCCAGGAACAGGGTTGGGAAACACTGAACTACAGTGTGTGTAAACCTGGTGAAGACTTACAGGAAACGTCTGACCTCTGTCATTGCCAACAGAGGTTATGTTACAAAGTATTGAGTTGAACTTTCGTTATTGCCACCATAATTTACAAATAAATTCTTTAAAAAGTCCTACAATGTGATTTCTTGGATTTTTTTTCTCACATTTTGTCTCTCATAGTTAAAGTGTACCTGTGATGAAAATTACCGACTTCTCTCATCATTCTGAGTAGGAGAACTTGCACAATCAGTGGCTGACTAAATACATTTGGCCCCACTGTATGTGTAAATAAACCCCCTCAAACTCAATTCTGTCACTTGGACACCTCTAAACCTGCGTAAAAAAATAATAACCAGTTACTATATAGCACCGTTGACACAAGTGAGGGCATTTCGCAACTGAAATAACAGCAACAAGGAAGAACTCAGACATGAATGCATCACTGATTTTACTTTGATACCAATCTCTCATTTTAAACCGTCTAGAATCTGTAGAACCGCATTTTTCCATCTTAAAAATGTATCTAAATTACGCCATATGCACTCATTGATAAATGCGGAACAATTAGTTCATGTGTTCATGACATCAAGGCTAGATTATTGTAATGCTCTACTGGGTGGTTGCCCTGCACGCTTAATAAACAAACTTCAGCTAGTCCAAAACAAAAATCGACTGCTGGTGGTGATTCGCTCCTTGCACAGTGCTTACCTCTGTTGTTGGACATCAACTGCTGGACAGGGAAAGCCTGCAAACATTGTTTTGCGAGGTAGAAGCAATACTCAATGACCGGCCAGATGGAGGCAAGTGCAGTACGTTGCTGAGCTTTTCTGGAAAAGGTGGACAGCAGAGTATTCACAGGAGAGAAACGAGGAAGTGTGAAGTTCAAGCTCTCTGGAGTAATTTATTCACAATATGTTCATTAAATAAATCTCTGTCACATCATGCTCAACATATCACATTTTTAATGTCTTCTCAACATTATAATGACTTTCAATGTTCATGTCAATTCGCAATCTGAAATAAAATAAACTTCTCAAATTCACAGTCATGTTTACTGACTCTGTATGTTTATATTTCACACTATTCGTCAAAAAAGAAATACAAAAACCACAATAATATACCTCAATTACTTCTCTTAAACGATTAACCATTTATATTCACAATATTTTACCAGTATCACATTAATACGATGCTTCAAATCACTCTCGGAATTGTTAAAATACTTTAAGCATTATCAATCGACATTACAAACACATATTTAATACGTTAAACAATAGCTTAAAGCTTATAAAATACCTTCATGTGCATTTGAATGAGCAGAAATATATATTTTTACTGACATGCTCACAAACGTTACATGTGCGTCTCGTACACCGCTAATCAGTTGAACTTTTCTCTCGGTAAAATCAACCTCAAAAACAACCTCTGACGAAAATCACTCCTCTAAAACAATTCATTTACACTCTATACACATTTCATAATGGTTCAATTCAACTTTAAAGTGTTTTTATATATTTACCCACCTGTAAGGAGAGAAACGAAGTTCAAGCTCTCTGGAGTAGGCTAATTAAAAACTCATTACCGGGGCACAGCTTAACCCTTTGAGGTAGGCCTCCGCACCGAGAAAAAAGTGATGGAATTTTTTTTTTTTTTTTTTTTTTTTTTTTTTTGCACAGCTTATGTTGCTAGTAACCACACTCAATGTATTTTTTTTTTTTCAACACATCCCATAATTTTTTAAATATCGGCCTCTACCAAACGGTTGAGATGTCACTTAAAGATAATAAATAATGGTACCGGAATTCATACACATATTTTGCCATACTTTTTCATTGTCCATAATATTATGATGAAAACCTTTTTCTAATCTTGACCAAACACATTGTCAGAAAGGTCTGAGTCTCAAGGTTCCATTTTTGTAACAGAAGTGATATTTGGGCAGAAATTGGTTAATTTGTTACAGCAGAATGCATACAATTAAATTCAATGGAATTTATGTCATTTTTGGTATTACACCCAAACAAAATCTCATGAGAACCTAATTTTTGTGATATCAACTTCAAATTTGGAACACAACTTGGTTAAATATAGGCCTATGGCTTTGATTTTATATTTATTTTATAGGAAAAAATATTTTGTAAAATATATATTTTATTTAAAAGAAAAATATTTAGTACAGTATATATTTGATTTAATGTAAATTTAAAACTTCCATAACTTTTTTCATACTTTTATTTTTTGAAGTGTTTTTACTTCAGCAATAATCTGCTGAGTGTTTTCTTTAAAATAAGACTAAACGTAAGTCTTTATTCCAAAGCATGCTTGAATTACAACCAAGTTTTAATAGTGCATTGTAAAGTCCATTCTCAAAAAGGGGGGTGACAATTAACCCTAATGAGCCAACTCAACCGTTTGGTTGAGCATGTTTTTGAAAAATTATTAAAATATATACAAGTTTTATCATAGCACCAAGTAACATCATTTAGTAAAGTTAAGGCTTTTACAGTGCAATATGTAAAAAAAATATATATATATGCTTGCAAAATTTCACCAAAAACTGTTCACATGGCTGGGGTGATTTATTTGTTTCTGACATCAAGTGTTGTGACAAGTGCTGTTGATTGACCCTTTGAGATCTAGTGGATTTTTTTGGCATAATATACCTCAACCAGATGACAGAGATGGCTCAATCAGTTTGAGTTAAGTTAGGTAGCCTACTCCTCTCAATAACAGTGACTCAAAATGTGCTCAACCGTTTGGTTGAGAAGTCACTTAAGGGTAAACACCCATCGCTCGACTCTGCCCCTAACGGTCAGGAGTAGCATTGCACACTTCTCTTTATTTAAAAGGAATCACATTAAAATAAAATTCTTCTGAATGTTACTTTAAAAACAAAACAAAAAGGAAAACAAAAAAAAAACAATAACATATTCAAAAAAGATAATTACAACAGTTTTGGGATCGTCACAAAGGCAAAAATGGACAAAGCAAAAAAATAAACAAACTTTATTCCAGGAGATATTGTCATAATCACTGATTCCACAGCTCCAGAGGCTCATGGATGATGGGCAGAGTTCAAGCACCACAGCTGACTCCAGAGGACTGGTTCACTCTGTGAAGGTCCAAACGGATATCAGCATTCTGGACAGACCAATAGCTCTGTCTTCTCTTGGAGGCCAACAATTGACTATGAAGCTCATTCTTTCTCCTATCTCTGTCTTCCATCATTTTGTTTCTTTCAGGTTTGGAGAATCCGAAGATGTGAAGATTTTGGCTTAATGCTTAGGCTACAATTAGGAAATAGCTCCTTTGTGCTAGTTCGATCCTATAGAGAGCCGCTGTACTGCAGAGTTTGGCTCCAACACTGAAAAAAAAACTAATCCTGAAGACATTGATTAGCTTTTTCAGGTGTGTTTGATTAGGGTTGGAACTAAATTCTGCAGGACACGGCTCTCTAGGACCGAACTTGCCTACCGCAGTGCTAAAGCTAAGGTTAATTGTGGGTAAAGTACCGTTACAATTAGGGGCTGGGTTGTTGGATCTATTTTCTATTTTGTTTAGCTTAAGTTAAGTTATAGCCTAATTTATTTCCATTCATTTCTTGTTAATTTTGCTTTATTTTGTATTTATGCTTTTTTGTTTACTTGTATTGTTGTTAATTGGTCACATGGTGCTATGTTAATTTGCATTAGTAGGTCAAAGTGGGAGGGACCTGAGGCTGCGAAGGCATATGGTTTTTACCAGCTTGAGAGAGGCAGCAGAAAATGTCTGTGAACTTGCTTATATGTGTAAATAAACCCCCTCAAACTCAATTCTGTTATGGACATTAGTTCACTTGGACATCTCTAAACCTGCGTAAAGCCTAACCCATGACGTATCCTCAGTGGCCATTTGAGAAGTGTGAAATTATTAGTTTGTTTAAGTTCATGGACAAATAGCCACTACAACTTGTAATCAGTTACTATATAGCACCGTGAGGGCATTTCGTAACTGAGATAACAGAAACAAGGAAGAACACAGACATGAATGGCATCACTGATTTTACTTTGATACCAATCTCTCATTTGAAAGTCATGTGTTTAGTATCTGTAGAACCGCATTTTTCCATCTTAAAAATATATCTAAATTACGCCATATGCTCTCATTGACAAAATGCGAAACAATTAGTTCATGCGTTCATGACATCAAGGCTAGATTATTGTAATTCTCTACTGGGTGGTTGCCCCACACGCTTAATAAACAAACCCCAGCTGGTTCAAAACACAGCCGCTCGAGTTTTTACCAGAACCAGGAAGTATGATAGCCTGGTTCTGTCCACCCTGCATTGGCTGCCTATAACCATCGTATACATTTAAAAATATTGCTGATTACTTATAAAGAACTAAATGGTTTAGCTCTGCAGTACTTCTGCGAGCTCGTAAATCCTGATGTACTTGGTACATCAAAAGAAGGATGGCATCTACGCTAATATTAGTTTCTCTGTTTATCCCAAGGGACCCTCTATGGTGGACCTTCGCCTGGACCCATCCCGACTCATCCTTAAGTACCGGCCTCATCGACACGACAGCCATTGGAGACCTCAACATCTCGTCTCCAAACCGGCGTGATTATTTCGACTTCCAAACAGATGGAAATGGACAAATTCTCCTAATTTTTCGATCCAATTTGTTTTGTAATCACTGTTCCTTCGTTGTCCAGAGGAGAACTGGGCCTGGGTTCTCCCAAGGTTTTGTTCTCCACTCTGTCAGTGATGGAGTTTTGGTTCCTTCATTGATATTCAACAATATTATTGATCTGTGTTGTATTACTTTTATGTTATCATTGTAAAGCTGCTTTGATACAATGTTTTCTAAAAAGCGCTATATAAATAAATTTGACTTGACTTGAACGTGAAATTTAACTTTTGATGCTTTTTAGGGGCAAAATTGTTGCTTGTGGTTGATCATATGCCATTTTAAGGGGCTTTCACACTGGCAGTTTAGTTCAGAACGAGACATGAAAAATCGCTAATGTCACGTGAATGCTGTCATGGGACTCTATCTGGAGGAGGTGGTCTGAGTTCGGTTGCTTCCGAACCGTGCCGCGGTTCGCGTGAATGTGAAAGCAATACGGATTCGGGCGCGCGCTTGTTCAGGAAGTGTGATGGGTGTCTGAGGCTGGAATCGAACCCTGGTCTTCTAGACAACTGAGCTGCTTTGTTACCTCTGAGCTATTGTGGATGTTGTACAGCAGATGGACCCAAGGGCAGAAGAACAACTTGAATGCTTAATTGATTGAACAAAAAGTGTCTGAAGAATCCAAGTAAAAAGGTACAACAAAAAAGGAAGCCGAGCTTCCAGAGAATAAATCAAAGAAACAAAATGTTAGGCAAATACAACAGACTTAGCTTTCTTGGCAAGGAAAAATACAGGCATGGTAGGCTCAAGACTGAACACAACTGTGAGAAAGAGACATGCTTAAATAGGTCAATGCAAACAAGCTAATGAACCCCACAGGTGGGATGAATCAAATAATAATGAGTGGCAACAACTACTATTTACAGAAGCAGGGCCACCTAGTGGTTGGGAGAATCATTACGGCTCAGCACCAACTAGAGGCAGGGAGAGTCATTACAAGCTGGAGCCTTACAGGAAGTAAAGTATCCTGCGCAAGCGTTTTAGCGTATTGCGATGTATTCAGTTAAATAAAACATTTGTAAGGGATGATAGTGTTGATAATTTATGAAGGTAGATTTGTGTCTTTATTATTCAATCAAAAAAAATATTTTCAATTAAAAAAACCTTCACTTCAATGAAAAAAAAACTTTTCAATCAAAGAAAAAAAGTATTTGAATCCAAAAATATATTTGAGACTCAAAAAATACATTTGAACACTGCTTTTCTTTGATTGAAAATGTTTTCTTTGATAGAAGTCCGTTTTTTTTTTTTTGTTTAAAGCAACCTTTTTAATTAAAGTAACATTGTTTTTTGATTGGACCGTATAATGGGTAGGACATTTGTGTCTTTATCATTCAATCAAAAAAGAAGTTGCTTCAAACAAACAAACAACAGAATCAATACAAAAGTCACTTCAATGAAAAGATAAACATTTTCAAATATAGAAAATCATTTTTGAATGCAAATAAAATATTTGAGACTCCAAAAATTGCATTTGAACACCTTTTGTTTTAATTGAAAATGTTCTCTTTGATTGAAGTAATCAAATAAGCGGCTGCTTATCTATTCAGGCTGTTAATTAAAAGATTAGATTGGCTCATTTATGTTTAGGAACTTCATTTATTACTTTTTCTGCTAAATTTGTGTGCCATTATAAGATAATCAGAGGTTGATAAAGTTGGTGCTTCATTTCTGTTTAATGTTGAACATATTTCTGCATGTTTCAATCTGTTTCTTCATGATTGACCTTTATTTACAGCTGATCATTAATAAGAAAATCAGCAAAATATCATATTAGCTACTTTGACAAATATTGTATTCTTGTCAGTTATTGTTTCTGTTCCAATATATTAATAAAGTGCGTAAATAAAATAAGGTTTTGTCCTGGTCATTTGGTATCATATGGCAAACAGCACAAGTGCTCATTATTATTAAACTGATAGTTGTGTTCCTGGATGCTGATTGGTCCAGATCTCCAGTCATTCTAAAACACATTAGCAACTGTAATAAATGAATAACGCTTTATCACTTAATGATTTTAGACACATTTGAAATGGGTGGACAATTAGAAATGTCTGATACGCCTAAACAGAGTTCAGTACTAGAATGGCAGTTTACAGTTATTTACTGCACTGTAAAAAAAGTGTAATTTTACAGGTAATGGACTGAATTTTTACCGTTTTGCCATTATACAGCTAAAAGTCCACTATTCAATTTACAGATACTTGCTTGTATTTTGGTTTTACATCAGTTTTATGTAATTTAAAAGAAAAATTGTCTATAATTTTAAAGAGTTAGGAGTAATTTTACATAAAATATTAAGTAATATTTTACAGATTCTTTCGGTGAAATTAGAAAACAAAGAAAAGAGGGTATAACGGCAGAAATCAGCAATTACTCAACATGTTTTCTTTGAAGATCATTAGGCATGTGAGGGTTAAAGTGAGGTTTTTTTTAGATTAAATAATAGTATTTTTAAATACAGTACATACAATAGGCCTATATTGAATTAGTATTTATTGTATAGTCTTTTAACCTTCTCTCACAAATAGATGCTCAGTTTGATCCTTATTTAATTATCTTATTCTCCCCTAATTTCATGTAGGCCTATATTGTTAAGTTCTCATGACAAGAAGCGCAAGCAAGTATATTCCTCTTATGAAACTATTAATAACTATTATCCACAAGCGGGAGAACATGCAAGCACATTCTCTCTCTCTCTCTCTCTCTCTCTCTCTCTCTCTCTCTCTCTCTCTCTCTCTCTCTCTCTCTCTCTCTCTTTCTCCTCTTACTTCACATGTATCCAACTCAAGAAGCGTGAGTGCCATTTAGTGGTGCATTAATGTAAGGACATCACATATTCCCTCTTAGTTAAATGAATTATTTCTGTAGCCAACGATTGACATGAAATAGAAATGAAGAACATCAAATCAGTAATGCATCAACAATTTCACATGTAAATGAAGATACACTAAGCAACACATTGCATGAATGCAAAGGAGCATTTAAAATAAACAATATGAAAAAACTGCTCTACTACTACATACCTGAATTTTCCTGTGAGTGTTGAAAAACAAATTATAATTGATAATTATAATTATAATAATGTGATCATTAAAGCTAAGGATAAATAAAGCTAAGGATGTAAAGAAACCTTAGACTTTTTATATAGCTTCTGGCACATTATGGCCACAAAAAAACATTATTTATTTAATTTATTCTTTCAATTTCACATTTTGCATGCAGGCAACATTCTCAGAACTTTGGCTAACATTCCCTACAAGTTTGGTTAAAACTTGTAAAGCCATACAAGGTACATGTTTTAAAGAAAACATTTGAATGTAATGTTCAAATAATGTTTTAAGAATGTTTTAACTGTAATATTTTGAGGATGTTTTTGGAATGTTGTTGATGATAACAGATTATACAATGTTCTTTTGGGGGGGGGGGCAAAAGTATCTAATAATTAGGTAGTAGTATCTAATGAATAATAGTATCTAATAAATAGGTACTAGTAATGAATAAGTATTTATTACGTCCCGCGTCTAGGGGAATATAAGTCACCTACGAGGCGTAATAAAACCATTGGGTTGTGGAAATGGAATCCCAGAACGTATCACTCCGGTCGAGAATCAAAACCTCAAACACAAACCTTAAGCAAAATGTAAAGAATTTATTAAGGAATAACAAGTGAAATAAAGAGCAAATCTTCAGGATGTCCAAAAGGCCAAAATAACAAACAAAACGAATATAAAAGAAAAGAGGGGAAATTAATAACCTAATCCAATATCAAAAGAAAATACATTGATCTTACCACGTGCGGCCGAACCAACAATGAGCTCCCTGATGAATGCCAGCAGCGTCCTTATAAAGACCACGCCCCGGCTGGACAACCAATGGCGGCTTACAACCCCGGATTAGTTCACCTGTTTGAATTAGAGCAACAAGAAAGAAATAGGGGTAGAAAAGAAAGAAAATAAAAAAAAGAACAAAGCAATAAAACAAACCAAATCACAGGTCGTAACACTACTGAATAAGTACTAGTAGCTAATTAATAAGTACTATTTATTTAATAGGTAGTATCTAAAAAATAAGTACTAGTACCTAATGAATACCTACTAGTATCTAATATATATTTACTAGTCACAATTGGAATACATACTAGTCAGAACTGAATAGTTGATATCTGAATGACAGATCCTCGTAGAAGCCAATGGCAAAAATTAAATTTGTTAGTCACTCACTATATCTAATGTCTAATGTCTATCTATCACTAGTATCTAATGAATAAGTACTAGTATCTATTTAATAGGTACTAGTATCTAGTGAATAAGTAGTATCTAAAGAATAAGCACTAGAAACTAATAAATAAAGCACTAGTATCTAATAAATATACTAGTATCTAATGAATAAGTACTAGTATCTTTAAAAAGGTATAGTACCCAAGGAATAAGTATCCAAAGAATAAATACTAGTATCTAATGAATAAGTACTTGTATCTAAAGAATAAGCACTAATAGCAACTGAATAAGTACTTGTACTTAATGGAATAGATACTAGTATCTAAAAAATAAGTACCAGTAGCATGAAAATAGAGACTAGTAGGTTAAAATGATTACGTTAAAACGGCTTGCCATATAGTAACTCTTTATCTTTAATCATCTTTATCTTAGACATAATCTTTCATTAACCCCAATTCAAGATATCTACATGTTCCATTTCAGATATCTTAAATTAAGTTTTGACTAGGCGAAATAACGTTGTAGATATCTGTAACTGGAATTATGACTATAGTCAAAATGGCCTTGTAGATCTCAAACTGGAGTTAGGGAGAGTCATAATTGAATTGTAGATATCTATTATCAAGCTATAGATATCTTGAAATTATTGTTATAATTTATTATTTATTATAATTATAATTTTGATTAGAGATATCTGAAATTTGAGATATCTGTAACTTTCATTCTGCTTAGTCAAAATAATTACAGATATAACTTTTCTAATGTTTGAGAAGCGAAGCGGCTGGATGCGCCAGAGCCAGACCACGTGATTTGACTTCAACCTTTTTCATGAAGATAGGCTTAGTTCATAAACAAATTATTATGCATGCACTGAATCTTTTTTTTTTTTTTGTAATATTGCAGCAGTTTTTCTTCAAAAAAGAGCACCTGAACACAAAACAATTGCTCCAGCTATTTTAATTGTATTTCCAGCTATTTTAATTGTATTTCAAAAAAGCAATCCCAGCTAGAATTTTTTTGTTCTGTTCTAATGTTTTCAGCAGGAATCTTTAACATTGTAACATTCTTTCTCTCAGTTTCTTATCATAGATACCGAAAACAATCTGATCACGAATCATAGAATCTCTCAATTCATTAAAATTACAAGCCTTTGCCTAGCTTATCTTGAGGTCTGTAAGAAAGTAATCAAAAGCTTATCCTCAATATTCGTCCACAGCAGCTCCTTGTCCGAAAGCGACAACATACAACTCGAACTGTTGTTTGAAAGTCCTCCAATTTGCTTCCACATTTCCACACAACTAACGGCCCCGGTGGTTTAATGACATCCATTGCTCCCCACTCCGGGTACCATGTTTAATTACACTTTTTTTTTTTTTTTTTTGAGTAGCATTCTGTTGACAGAGAGATCATGCAAACGGGATTTGTATTTGATAATAAGATTTCAATGACAATGCCAAATCAAATGATTAGCACACATAGCCTGTATCTGTACATAACTTTTTATAGGGATGCTTCTGTGGCTTCGTTTTAAAGGGATAGTCGTTTAAAAAAATAACAAGTTGTGTGATTCATTCTTCTGTGGAACATATTTTAAAAAATGTGTTCAATTATGTTTTTGTCCAACGGAATTAAATCATATTGGTTCAACTGGTTCTTAATGTTCTTCAGAATAGGCCTATCTTATTTTGTGTTCCGCAGAAGAAAATAAGTATTTTCAGGGAGTGAATGATGACAGATTCTTTTTTTTTTTCTTTTTCTTTTTTGGGGTGAACCAAACCATTTATCTGTCAGCACTTGAAGAGTGATTGCCAAACAAGTGTTAGCCTATTTACCCCCTCATTCAACAGTTCTTAATAGGTCTGTGTAACGCTTCCCAATTAAATTTTCAGACCATACAATGCAAATGCAAAAAATGGATGATGTCGCATGCCACTGCATAAAAGAGACTGAATGAATAGGTGGAGTTTTACTTTGGGCTGTTGTGTAATATTCAGAAAAACTGTTTTATTCTGTGGAATAGAAAAGAAGATATTCTGAAGAACATTGGGAACCAGTTGAACCGATATTGGTGTCTCGAGTCACACAACTTTGAAACGAGTGTGACAGAATTGTTATTTTTGAATGAACTATCCCTTTAAAAATGACCCACAAAAACATAATGTTTTCTTTATTTAGTTAAATACAAAATACAGAGCAACGTTTAACAGTTTAGAGAATGTGAGATAACATGTTTTCTATTTGAATATTTAAAAAAAAAATGTTAATTATTCCTGATAAAAGCTAAAAGTTCAGCATCATTACTCCAGTCGTCAAAGAATTGATGAATAAAAAAATGTAAGCAAACTTTAAGCAAACCTTAAAGAATCAGTATCTTCTATAGACCTTATATTTATAGAGTGAGAAATAAAAACTAGGGCTGTGCAAAAGTTAATTGCGATTAATCGCATCCAAAATAAAAGTCTGTGTTTACATAGTATATTTGTGTGTGCTGTATATAATTATTTTGTATATATAAATACACACACATACATGTATATGTTTAAGAAAATGTGTTATTCCTATATAAAATATTTATATTTATATAATATAGATTATGTATTTTTATATATATACAGAATTTAAGCGCAAATAATTCTTAAATATATACATGCATGCATAGGTATTTATATATACAAAATAATTATATACAGCACACACAAATATATTATGTAAAACAGACTTTTATTTTGGATGCGATTAATCGCAATTAACTTTTGCACAGCCCTAATAAAAACATTAAAAACTGCTTTTTGTGATTAACAGATACAGTGTGTGTGCTGATCATCTGATTATGAAAACTCGCTTAAATATCATTATCAAATATAATCTGGTGTAAGGCTGGTACCAGTATGGTCGACCACTCGATGTGGCGAAAGACTCACATGAGAATCAACACTTGAAATGTCTATTGAATGTGTAACTGACCTTTGCACATGTAACAGAAACTTTGGAGGCACAGCACACAGAACAGTTCACACTTCACACACACACACTATCTCCCCCACACCCCCCTCTCCTCCTCACCTGAAATACACCAAAAACTTATGCAATGTGATGTGTGTACTAAATGTAACTATTCATGTTTGGTGTTTTTGAAGTGTCACAGTGCGCCTGGTAAAATGGTCACTTTTTCCCGGTTATGATGAAAAGCTGAAAGAAGTTATAGAACATGAGAAGGTGATTGGTCCCTTAACAGCTTCATCCAGACTACCTCCTGTATGTAAAATCAGACAGACCTCATCATTTGGTAACCATAATCTAATTATAAAGACAGACCTCATCAGTTGGTGATAATTGAATTATCTGGGTTTATAAGGAAAAGGAACAGAAAGGTTGGGGTGAGTCTGTAGGTTGACTACCCGCACAATCGCTGTGTGTAATTCTATTGACAGGTAATATTTTCTACAAATCTTGTGATTTCGGAATCTTTGAAATGAAATGCTTAACTGATCTTCTATGTTTTGAATTGGACTTAAATCATTGCTTCAAATTACCTGTTCAATAAATTGTAAACATTTGATTTTATTCCGAGTGACTCTGAGAAGTTATTTTTTCCTAGATCATTGGATTCGAATATTTCCACATCTTTCGCGTCAGATTAGCGACGGCTAACATCCGATACCTTTTAAAGTGTACTTGAATGAGGGGGCAAGTTATTTCCGACTAGAATCAGCAAACGCTGTTTTAATCAACCTAGTTTTGGGTGTGCCCATATTCACTGTTTTGAGTTAATGATTATTTTGGATAAACGTGCGTGGTTTTCAGGCCGCGGGTGTTGACCGAAACCATTTTAAGAGAAGTTGAGTTGATTAACTGTTTTCTTTCATGGTGGTCATTTTCGTCCCTACCATAGTAATACATTGATTTAAGTTCTAGAGAAGGCATTCAAGGGGACTTGTAAAGATATCTCTGATTGTACGTGTGAATACGGCAGATCTTAGATATCAAGTCAAATTACCTCTGAATTGGTTATTGGAACTGACGGGGGTGTGCCGTGCGGGCTTTGAGATAAGTACTGCAGAGCGATATTGTATCCTGATTAAGGATAAACTAAAAATCAGTGTCGAATTGGATAATCAAACATGCACTTACGTTTAATGATTCACGGATATCATTAAAGCCTATTCATTTTATGGAGTCAGATGAATAAACGAGTCGATACATATAAGAAAATACATTGTATTTAATCTTGTTGTGTTGCGTGAAGGAAAGGCAAGAAATACGCAGAGTAACCTTCTCTTGCTGATTGGATGCCGTATTTGGGCCAATCGAGCCAGGTTTTACACTGGTTTGCATGATCTCTGTGTCAACGGAAGCGCTTCACTCTTCTTTAGCATCGATGATTCATGAAGAAACTTTAACATCCATTTTTATGTTCTTCACTCTAAAAGAAGGTTCTTTTAAAAGCAGTTGACTTTACCGAAATAGTTCTTCTTTCTGGCATTACTGTTAAAAGCATTTTGAAAGCTTTATTTTTAAGAGTTGTAAAATGTTATAATTTGAGAAATGTTTCAGAAATCATTCTAATCTGCTGATTTGCTGATCGAGACGCATTTATTATTACTGTCAATGTTGAAAACAGCGTGTAGGCCTACATTTTTTCACCAGGATTCATTGATTCTTTGAAATTACAAAAGAACAGCATTTATCAGAAATAGAAATCGTTGGGAAAGCGTTTTATCAGGAAAAGCTTGTTTTGAAAGCAGAACTTTTTTCAAAGCTGTGAGTGTTTGAGTCTCACCTGAACCTTACAGCTCCATTTCATTTCATTATCATCACTTCATTTTGTAGAAATTGTTTACACACACATGACTATGTTGTTGTTTCAGTAGAATAAATAATTAATGTAAAAATTAAACAAACTGGCACAGTATTATCCTACGCTACGATAAAGTAAAATAAGTAAAATTATAACGAATTGCCGTGAGATCGGGTTGGCGGGGCGGAGTGGTGAATTCTCATGCATTTTTGCCTGGGTTCTCCCAAGGTTTTTTTCTCCATCCAATCACCTGATGGAGTTTTGGTTCCTTCCACTGTTGTCTTGCTTTGGGCTCGCTTAGTTGGGGACATTAAATATTCAACAATATTTTTGATCTGTGTTGTATTACTTTCATGTTATCACTGTGAAGCTGCTTTGATACAATCTGTATTGTAAAAAGTGCTATATAAATAAATGTGACTTGACTTGACTTGATACTTATGCCCCTGTTGTGTAATATTCAGTTCCCGTGAGAAATTGTTCCAGGATATTTCCCCTATTAAGGGCGTTTCCTTGAGACAACGATCAAACGAACGGAACTGAAAATATTATAGTGCACGAACCTCAAATTATCCAGTTTGATGGAATATTTTGAAAAGGTAACGAATTTTTCAAGTTAAGAACTATCTGCAACAGTTCACATTTTTCAAATTTAGCCTAATATGTAAAATCATGTCATGTTCCGTTTTGTAATATGATAAATCATCTGAGCTGTTTTGCCTGCACTGTTAGACCTTACCAGGTTTTTTACAGTAAAATACTGGCAAAAGGCCAAATTCTGACACTATCATACCATTTTCCATTAAAACAGTAATATACTGTAGAACAGTTTTTCCCAACCCTGTTCCTGGCGGCACACCAACACACCTGATTCAACTCATCAGCTCATAATCAGATGGGTTAATGAGCTGATGAGTTGAATCAGGTGTGTTTGATTAGGGAGACAAAGAATACGTGCAGTGTTGGTGTGCCGCCAGGAACAGGGTTGGGAAACACTGCTGTAGAAAACAAAACTAGCCTACAGGAATATACTGTGAATTAACAGCTCTCAAAGTCGACACTCAGAGACTGTGTTCATAATAACACCCTATACCCTCATTCACTATCCCTACATTAGTTCACTAATATAGTCCACTTGAATGAAAAGAAGTGAGTGAATTGAGAGACACTGACGAACACCTGATAAGCAGAATCACTGAAGGACAGAAAAACAAGAACTGAAAAAGAGAAACAAGATCTACAACTGACTTCCAGCAACACTGAGTGTGAAAACAGTTTACAAACCAGTTTAACATTATTTATTTCATACATGTACAAAAGTTCTTGTTGAGAATTAACAGAGATTTAATTAATAATAAAGTTTGTTGTCACCATAATGGAGATCAGTGTTTGCTTTAGTTGATCTCTTGTCGCTGGACTTGTTACATTTATCTCTCTCCGACTGCTGTAACAGTGAATTTTAAAACACATTTGTTATAGCATGAAAAAGTCAAGAGGAAATAGATCTGGTGTTATTGGTTATTGGGATGATATCACATTCATTCTGGATATGTCTGATTTTCAGTTCTTTCCTGTATATACTCTTTGAATATATGGGTATTAAATATGAAATTTACATTAAATTAAAAGTAGTATAAGTATAAAATAAATCTGTGAATCTACAATATGAAATCAATATGTTGGTTAGTCATGTCTTCTGAATAATATTGAAATCATATAAAACATTAAAATAGTATCATGCTTGAGTCAGACACACACAGACATCAACAATTATAATATTCATCTCAAAAATGGTAACAATCAAAAGTTTCATGCAGCAGTGCATGATGGGTTCCAGGATAGTATAAAACTCCCAGCATGCACTGCTGCATGAATAAAAAAAAATATTGCCACCATTGTTGAGATTAATGTGCTAAATTTTGATATATTAGTGTTTCTACAAGACTGTGTAACGCTGTTTCTTTTGGTTTATGTATGATATGTTAAAAAAATCAGTCATAATTTATTGTTGTGGTTTCACGGTGGTGGTAATGTAACACTTTGGTTTGGATTAAACTCAGAATGAGTGAAGATGAATTCTTTAGTAAATGAACAGGCAATATGATGATTTTCATATTTTGACAAATCCAATCATTAATAAACTGTGTGTCTGCACAAGTGTGACTTGCAAAAACACAACTCAATTGTCAAAAGAAACACTCATGTTATAGCATCAGCATACCAACTAAAGCAAACACTGATCTCTATAATGGTAACTTCAAACCAAACATTTTCAATTAAACATCTCAACAACATCTTCTATAGATGTATGACAGAAATAAAGCCATACTTGTTAATAATAAGTGTAATAATGTGTAATGGCTGAAGTTGTAGTTCTTGTGTTTCTCTATTTTCTGTTCTTGTTGTTCCTCTTTCCTTCAGTGATTCTGCTTGTTAACAGCAGGTGTTCATCACTAATGCTCAACAATCACTTACATATTCCCTTAATTATCTCACTGCAACACTGCATCAATGTTACTTTTTACTCTTTGTAGTCTGCATTTTCTTGTGGGGTAGAAAGGGTTAACAGTGGAAGATAAAAAGACACTCCCACAAAATGTATTTTAACAGCAAAAAACTGTAAGTTATAAAACAGGTTTATACTGGCAACACTGTCGCCAGTAGTTTACTGTAAAATCTTGTTTTTGGGGTCACCATTGTGCTGAAGAGTAGAGCCTGTGTCAGGAGAAGATCAGTCCAGTTTAGTCCAGGAGTAGATCTACAAACATTGATGATACGCTGTATGTTGCTTTATTTAAAAGGCACTGACTGTGTAGTTGTTGATCCGGTGGAAATCTCTTTATTTACAAAAGTAATATTTTGTGGTTTCTAATTAAATAAGTTCACAATAATACTTTGCTCTCATTATTAATGCATTATAAATTTAGCTGATTCTTTTAAGTCGGTTTCTGAAAGTGAAGTTAGTTAACTCGAGTTTTAGTCCATTTTTACAGTAAATAACTGACAGTAAATTAGTTTTAGTGCATTTTTACAGTAAACCAGTTGCCCGTTATTTACTGTAAAAAATGCACTAAAACTAATAAATTGTATCTTGAGTTTTAGTGCATTTCTACAGTAAATAAATAACTGGCAACAGCGTTGCCAGTATTTTACTGTAAAAAACCTGGTAAGGTTTAACAGTGTACCTAAAGTTCATTTTGGTGGTGTGTCCTCTTTTGTGAAGCCGTGGGTGAGAAATTTGGGTGTAGTATTTGGGTGTAGTAAATTCAGTAGGGAAATCTTGCCTTTTTTTCAGCTAAGATTAATCAAAACAGACATTTCTCTCTTTTAAAAATTTCGAAAAAGTAATACATGCATTTATTTTATTAGATTACTGCAACTCTCGTTATGTTGGGACTAGCCACTCAGCAATGTCACGACTTCAATTAGTACAAAATGCGGCAGCTCGACTTCTGACGGGTGCAAAAAAACCGAATCATATCACGCCAATTTTACCCTCCTTTTTACACTGGTTGCCCGTGTGTTATAGAGTGGAGTATAAACTTTTAATTTTTGTGTATAAATCTCTGAATAGTTTGGCTCCACCCTATTTGTCTGCTCTATTGACTGAGCATCATCCGTCTAGATCACTACGGTCATTAAATCGGAGACTCCTATCTATCCCTGTCAAAACTAAGGTCTAGGGGGACTGTGCCCTTTCTGTAGATTGTCCCAGACTATGGAATGACTAACCCATTTCTATTAGAGTGGCCTCTTCGTTATTTGTCTTTAAATCCAAGCTAAAAACTTGGATAAGGTATTTAACACATGATAAATCATTATTCCACTCTATCTCATCATTTTAAATGGGTGAAACATTATCTTATAGTATTCTATTTAAATATATAAATAGACATAGTAGATCGGGGAGACTGTACTGTTGTTGAATTGTTGTTTGTTTTATGATGATTTTTATTATTATTGTAAAGCACATTGGACAAAGTAAATTTAATTGTACTATATAAATAAATTACCATAACATACCATGGCATTACACACCATAAAGTGCGTAACATATCCACGTGAAGGCTTTCCCTCAGAGATAACAGTGTGTGTGATGAGGAGAAACTCTTCCGGCCGGACCAACATGAACACATGATGCTGAAGCAGAATCAGTCTCTCTCACTGACCGTGATTTTGCAGTCGTACAACTCTTCTGAGTGTACTTTACTGTAACATTCTTCGCTGGCGGGGTCTACAAACACAGGGCTTACAGCAGAGGAGGTTTTCACTGCGAAGCAGACAGGCGAATACAAGCACTTCCTTCTCTCCCTCTTATTTTGTTTCCATCCATTGTTGGTATCAACATTCAGTGCAACATTTTGAGTAAATTGTGGGACTCTGAACTGACTTGTATTATATACAGTTGGTTTGGTCACATCATTAGAAATAAGTGTGAACAATTCTGAGTCGTTGTGTGTAAACGGTGACAACTGTGTTGTAGTTGAGTTTAACTTTCGCCTGCCTGTGTTTAGCATTTAAAAGTGCATCACAGTGTGAAATGTGTTTTAGTGAGTGAGAATGTGTTTAGAGTTTTGAAAAAAGAGTGCATGAGATTTGCAAACAGTGTTGTAACCATCTGAACCTGTTTAATGTTTTACAGAAAGAGTGATTTATTTGACTAATTGGTTTAGGCTATTGAGAATTTGGTTCAGTAAATGGGGTTCAGTGTTTTAGCAATTCAGAAAAACTGTAGCACAGGAATAAATTACATTTGATAAAATATTCAAATAGAAAACATGTTATCTCAGACTCTGTGAATTGTTAAACGTTGCTCTGTATTTTGTATTTAACTAAATAAAGAAAAAACATTATGCTCATTTTTAAAGGGATAGCTCATTTAAAAATAACAATTCGGTCACACTCATGTTGTTTCAAAGTTGTGTGACTCGAGACACCAATATCGGTTCAACTGGTTCCCAGTGTTCTTCAGAATATCTTCTTTTCTATTTCAAAGAAGAAAACCGTTTTTCTGAATATTACACAACAGCCCAAAGTAAAACTCCACCTATTCATTCAGTCTCTTTTATGAGATTACATGGAATTACAATGACAACGATAATGATGATGTCATGAGATTTTGGCAGCATAAATAGTGGATCAGAATCAATCTGAGAGACACACTGCCTGATAATACAGTTTATTATCCAGCTTTGATCACCGGCACAATGACTACAGCAGTGAATGGAGGATGGAGCCCAGAGAAGCCTGTCACTGACGAGGTGGAGGACATCTGCTTTAAAGTAAGAGACAGAAAATCTCTCATGTAGTAAACGTGTTTTTGTTAAAACTCAGCCTTGTAAAATGATCTATTTTGATGCTGTAAATGTGTTATTTTTTATGTGTACTGTTTTACTTTTCACTTAAAGTCACAAAGCATTTCATATGAGTTTTCTGATATAAGTACCTCACTAGAGACCAATAAACGAAATCTTTTTAAAGTATAATTTAGATGAATATAAGATGTGTGTGTGTGTGTTTATTCAGGCAGGGAAGCAGGCTGGAGTCCATTTTGATGTTTGCGTTCCTGAAACCTTTAGGCAAAAGACTGAGCCAGGAAAAAACTATCTGGTCAAGGTAAATGAGTGTATTGTATTGTTTCACAGAAATACTTTCGGCAAAATGTGTGTGTTTCTAAAATCAACAAGTGAATTGTGGCAGACAGTGTGTCCTAAACGGGTGTGATGTGTCATTTTTCTGTCCCATTGAAAGATAAAATACGTCACGGTATAAAGTTTCTCTGCATTTGAATAAGAGAAAACTTTTCTCAACTGTGTATAGTGTTGGTGGACACTCATCTCTGCAATAGTAACGGTAACAGAACTCGTGGAAATATGTTTGCTGTGTCAAAATGAATGTGTTTTGGTCACTATCAATATGAACAGAGTTTTACATGGATTCCTCTCTCTCTCTCTCTCTCTCTCTCTCTCTCAGGTGAGGGTCTCAGACGATAAGCACATTCACATGATGATAAATCAAGCTCCCTCCGGCGATGGAGGGAAACTGACTGTGCTTGGAGTCCGGTACCCTAAACTCCACACTGACCCTCTGGTCCCCTTCTGAACACTTCTAACCGCATGCAGAAAATAGTCTGATATAATAACAGACACACAATGTTTGTTTAATGTTTAATTCCTCAATAAACTCAATATTCAGACCCTCAGTTCCGTGTCAGTGTGTTTAACAACAACAAATTCACTTCACTTCACTACAATTGTTTTATGCTGAAATAATAATCACTGTTGTGGCAAAAATCCTGTCAAACATCATCACTTCGTAAGAGACACTCAAATTTTGATGAAAAATTAATAAAGAAAGAGAAGTTTTTATTCTTGCAAGAATAGGCCCAGTCGCCAACACAGCAGTTACACTGTGGAGTGAGTGAGACCCCTTCAGGCAGACATGAGACAGCTCTTACAGTCTTTTCAAGCTGTACCTTTCACCCACCCAGATAAGGCCCTTACTGCTGTTTAGTCTCTACTTAAGGACACAAACTGGTACTGAAATAAACAGGCCAAAACTGGCCATCCCTAAGCTCAGAGGTCCTGTCCCATATGTTCCTGAAACGTCACCCACAACCACTTACACATCTATATATTACTCATGGAATAGGTTCAATGGCTCAGATGACCTAGTAATCTTCACTAATGATTAAAATTTCCATAACATCACAAAAACTGTTAAAAATTCAAACTCATTCTAAATCTTAAAAACAAAAAATACCATAAAATACTGTCAAATGTAAAATTGTAAAATTTTATTGAGAATTAACAGAGGTTTAACTCTGTGTTTCATTTGAAGTCACCGTAACATCAGAATCTCTGAAGGAGAAAATCGTAATTGGTTACCATTATGGAGATCAGTGTTTGCTTTAGTTGGGCTCTTGAGCCTTAAGTCATTTATTTTAGAATATGTTTGGCTATTGTATTTCTATTATAACAGCCAAATGAACATATGGAAAAGATGATTTGACAATGTTGATTGTGTTATTACATAATCAATAATTGGCCTGAATCAGTGAGCATATAATTTCAGAGTTAAGCTTTGTATCTTATGGATATTAATGCAGCACTGGTGTTGTGGAATATGCATTTTCTATTAAATCCAAATTATCAAATCAATTACCAAAAAAAAAAAACTTAAAAATATTTCAGATAAGCACATACAGACATCAAGAATTAGCCTTTGAATCTCAACAATGGTGACAAAAAAGCGAATTATTTATTCATGCAGCAATGCATGATCGGAGCCATGAATGTGGTTTGATTGGTGGCATCCAGAATACACTGCAAAATGCTTTATAATTGCCACCATTATTGAGATTCACAGGCTGATTCATGATGTCTTTTAAAATTAAGTTTTAAGAAATTATTTGGACTACATTGTAAAAGTAAGAACATTATGATTTTCAAGTAGTGATGTGTCGTTCATGAACGATTCGTTCATTTTGAACGAATCTTTAATATGACTCGGGACCATCGAGTTGTCTCAGGGAGTGATTCGTTCATGTTGTGTTACCCGCGCATGCGCATTGCGCAACATATGGATTCTGAATCTGTACTGGAAACAGAAATGATTAGTTTATCTCTCGAGTCTCGAGTTCGGGGCGAGTCCGAGTCTTTCGTTCTTCCTGTCAGTCCCATAGAGTCTATGCTGTCAGCACCGGAAAGAGAAATGATTAGTTCATCTCTCGAGTTCGGGTTCGGCGGGTCCGAGTCTTTCGTTCTTCCTGTCAGTCCCATAGAGTCTATGCTTTCAGACCACCGGAAAGAGGAATGATTAGTTCATTTGAGTCTTCGGGTTTGAGTCCTTCCCTTCGTTCTTTAGTCACGTGAATTGTCACCGTATTGAATACCCAAATTCACAAACTTTTTACAAACGAATTCACAAACCTTTTACAAACAAGCACGTAGATGATGTATAATATAATAGTAGTTAATTAATGTACAATATATATAATAAAACACACCACAGATGCATAATATAGAAAAGAGACGGACAGGGACAATAATAAGGAATAATGGAACCTTTGTTTATAATGTTTATTGAACATATTTTGTATTTTAATGCCTATATAACACAATATTCAGACGCAGTCAATAATACGAATCTAATGTTGTATTTAATGCGAGACCCGTGGCCACGTGAGAAAAGAACGACGGACTCAAACCCGAAGACTCAAATGAACTAATCATTCCCCTTTCCGGTACTGAAAGCATAGACTTAATGGGACTGACGGGAAGAACGAAAGACTCGGACCCGCCGAACCCGAACTCGAGAGATGAACTAATCATTTCTCTTTCCGGTGCTGACAGCATAGACTCTATGGGACTGACAGGAAGAACGAAAGACTCGGACCCGGCCGAACCCGAACTCGAGAGATTAACTAATCTTTAATCTTTCCGGTCCTGCTATATCGCATGGCACGGCCAGCAGACAGCACAGATCAGAGTCAGACACTGACGAGTCAACAGCTAACGTCTCGAGACATGAGAGGAGGAGAACAAACCTGATAAATATGAAGTTGCAAAGCAAAGAACGTCTCGGATCAGGAGGTGAGGTGAACTATAACAGGGTCAGACTGCAATAGCTTGAACTTGAGACCCAGCAACTAATTAATAGCTAACGTTTCAGTTGCTTTTGGCTTTGGCTGCATTATTTATGTTATTTTTACAAATGTAATTAAGATTTTCGTAAGTACTAGACGTTTTGGGATATTTAACATGACATTTAAATTATATAATTATGAAATGACTGAAATGAACGAAATGACTCGATAAAAGATTCGTTCATTTTACTGAACGAGACTCAAAGATCCGAATCAGTAAAATGATCCGAACTTCCCATCACTATTTTCAAGGCCAGTGTTGTAACAATAAACGATAAAGTAAATTTATCTCATGAATTGGGCTCTACTCAGGTCAAATGATCGTGAAACAATGGCCATGTCGAACAGTGAACACCATCATATCACCTTTGCTCTTTGTTCATTTGGCTGTTATAACAAAAGTACAATAGCCGAGCAAATTCTAAAATTAATGACGTAAGGCTCAAGAGCCCAACTAAAGCAAACACTGATCTCCATAATGGTAACCAATTACGATTTTCTCCTTCAGAGATTCTGATGTTATGGTGACTTCAAATGAAACAGAGTTAAACCTCTGTTAATTCTCAATAAAATCTTCTGTAGAAGTCTGACCGAAATAAAGTCAGTCAGGGTTAGTAATAAGTGAAGCTGGTGTTGTTTAATCCTCCTCTGCTGAGATCTTCAGATTTAATGTCTTCTTTTCTCTTCAGGTGATTTCATCTAAGACTGTGTCTGTAGTTCTTGTTCTGCTCGTCTCTTTTTCTATTCTCTTCTTTCCTTCAGTGATTCTGTTTGTTAACAGGCTTATTAAGGTTGAGATGACTCCATGTTTAATATACACAGATTTTGTGGCTCAGATAAAGTCCAGTTGTGGTTTATTTCTTTGCTGCTCTTGGCTGACATGTGGCATTGCTATGGTCTGCTTGTGGCCCAGATCTGGCAAACAGGAGTGGCCCACCCAAGGGCCGTCATTCCACACTGCATGTGGGCCAGATCCGCATCCCACAAGTGCCAGATGTGGGCCGGATCTGGGCCGAAACAATGTTGCTATCTAGGTGATGCGTCCGTCACCGTTTCATTTCTCCCCCGATTCATTTTCTGATTCTCCTTCTCCATAAACAACATGAAATCAAGGAGAGGTTTAACTTTTCATGCAACAGATTTCCCACAGTCAGGGGCGTCATGCAAGCCAAAATTCTGGGGGGGCACAATCTGAGATGTTGCAATTGTTTCCTGATGAGTTGATAATGTTAGGGGGGGGGGACGGGGGGTCAGGGGTTTTCTCCCCCTGAAATTTTTTTAAATTCTGGCTCCTAAACATACCATTCCAATGCAGTTTGGGAGGGACAGAAATAGGCTACCTTAACGGAGCTAGCAGCAACCCTCCTCTATCTGAGGACTAAGTTAAAGTATCTTTTTTGTAAGTTTATGTAAAAGACAGGTTGATGAAATAACTGTAAGCTCAAATTCAAAAGCTTTTGAAGTCTAATTCATTAAAGCACATTTACACACACACTTACTGTACACTTAGGCCTTCTACACATGTTTTTAAAAACAGTACCATTGCAGTTTTTATGTTATGATTTTAAATAGGTATGTGACCTAAGAACGATCTTACATTAAAGGTATATAAAGGGGCTAAGGTCTGACTTTGTGGTTCTCTGAAATTAAGTTATTTTAATATCAATATGTGATGAAGGACTTTGAAAGAAGTTTGACAGATTTCAGTAACACTACCCCGTTTATTTGAGCATATGATTTTGTTGCACCTTTTTTTTCTTTTCTACATGCCATGGGATAAATCAGTGCATGCTGATGAATAGTGGTCTTAATCTGCGTTTTGCACTGATGTAAAAAGGCTGACAGTGACACAAAGACCTCATGTTAGCAAAATGTTTAATCTTTTAACTCTCAAAAAAACTATTAAAAAACATGTATGTTCTTTAACATTAGATTATAATTTTACTGTCTTACCATATGGATGGAATTGATAAGATTTTAACAATAATAATGCCAATGACATTCTGTTTATCGATCCGATTCTTTAGAATCAGAATCAGATTCTTTAACGATTCTCTTATTGATTCTTGATAGCATTGTGTGGAAAAATGTAGTCATGTGCTTTTTAAAAAAAAAAATCTTAAGCTTGAGTAGCCTAAGCAAACTGTACTTTTATGTAATTCAAGTAATAAATAGAACATTATTGTAAAGTGTTACTGATTAGTTATACACCGATTCAGACGTCTCCCGAGTTCACTGTTGGAAAGATCAGTTGTTTTAACCATTCATTAAAATGAATCGGTTCAAAGGAGTCATTAGTTCGCGAATTGGACGTGTTATGCGCGTTGTGTGATATCCTAGGATGTCATGTTTATGTCAGCTGAATGTCCAGAACGCTTCTCAGAGAAGATAAGGCAACTTATTTAGCACAATTCACACCCAGCGGTAAATAAGGGGGAAAACACAGAATGCTCCACATTAAACTTTCATCTTCCGAAGTTTTACCACCGTGTTGATTTATTTTGATTAATAATATGTGCGAGGGTGGGAGCGCAAGTTGCAAGAGTTTTGTATGGCAGGCAGTAACGTTAGCCAACTAGTTTAGGCTACGGTTAGACTAGGCTAGCTATTGATAACGTTACACTGACATAACATTGTTAATGCTCTGAATTCGCAGCTAATATCAATTCCATAACTTTTGATCAAGTTAAAATGTCCAGGTCAACCATAAATAATCCCACTACCTTTTAATATCATCCGATAACTAATTCAATGCCGATTTGTTGCATTTCCAACTTACCACTCGTAAAACATTGCCAGTTCAACGTGCGAGCTGCTTGTACCGCCGGAACATAAAGATTCTAAAGCGTAAAGCTCTACGGGTGTAGATTTGATACACCATATTAGGAAAAACGGGCGGGCTAATGCTGACCGATTTATTATTACACATCAAGAAAAAGAATATAGGCTATTTGAGTCGTTATAGGCTCTGGTAATTGTGGAGCATAATAGGAATAAAGGAATCAGGGAAAAAATTAAAAGAAATTTTAAAAGAATTTTAAAAAAATTATCAGGGAGGAAAAATCTGAGGGGGCACGTGCCACCTCACTTTGAATGGGCATGACGCCACTACAGTGCGTCATAACATCAGGCCACCTGGCAACTTCATGCGTTTTCATTGATCGGATATCTGATTTATCAAAATACGATCTTCAATTCCCGCGCTGTAGATTTAATGGAGTGCACGTACCTCACCGAAAGCAACAGTTATGAGCTGCATATGATCATCAGGTAAAATAAGATCGTTCATTTACTTTTAATGAAATAACTGTATGAAAAGCGTCTGCGACTTACTTTCACTTTGAAGAGATGCTCAGCTGATCTGCGGTGATGCGTGTTGCAGTCGCGCGCGTCGTCATATCTGGCCATAACATGACAAGCCTGTAACGTTCTCATTTTTAGCGTTTCTGGAAGGAGTACATTTTACATATGTGGTTTATTAAATAACGAGATGCATTTGATTTTACATTTGTCCAGTTTCGTCTGGAATGCGGCTCAGACACCTCCTGAAGTGGTTTGAGCGATTAGATTCAAATGCGTTACAAATGCGTTTCACAGGGCATTTACAACTGGTCTTTTCACGATCTATCCGGTCAAAGAAAAAGCATTTAGTGGCGTTTATGTTGCATATAGTGTGTTCTGTGGACTTGCTTATTTATTGTCTTTTACACTGTAGTGTAGGCCTACACAACTAGTAAAACATGTCTGTGGTTATTATTTTTATATTCATGTTGTACCAGTCCAATATGGCTGTCAGTTGAAATAAACCTTATGTTGTAAGAACTTGTTTTATTTATTAATCTTTTTTTATGTGTTTTCCTATAACTTTTGTAGTTTTACATCCATTTAAAAATATCGAAATTAATATTGATATCGCAATATCCCATTTTTGTCAATATCGTAAACCCCTACCCCGGACCAGCCCCCATTAAATGTTACGCACCCTTAGAATGGCAAAAATGGTAAGAAACGACACATAACAAGATATTGTTATACAAAACACATAAAGGTGGCATTCACTCTCTTACCTGCTGGTGTGGTATACATCGAGTTTGTTAGGTGTTGCTATGTGTACGTCACATGACATTTTACCTGTCCAAATTACACTTGGTAATATCAGAACACGCCGTCATAGGCAGGACACATTACACTTGGTAACCTCAGAACACGCCACCATGTCAGAAAGAACAAAAAGAGGACAATGTCTGTAACAGAAAATAACAAACATACAAGCGACAGAAGAAACAAGGCTGACATGCGTTCTTCTCCGCTTCCCTTTAAACTCGAGTGGTGAACTTGATAGGCTGCGGGGGAAAGATGACGTCACGAAGCAGATAATGATTGACATCTCTCTCAACCAACAGCGAACGAGTGGTGATGCAATAGTGGATCAGAATCAATCTGTGAGACACACTGCCTTATAATACAGTTTATTATCCAGCTTTGATCACCGGCACAATGACTGATGCACAGCAAATTGTTATTTTATGGAGCGAAGAGGAGCCTGTCACTGAAGAGGTGAAGAAGATCTGCATTGAAGTAAGAGACATAAAATCACTCATATACAGTAAATGTGTTTTTGTTAAAACACAGCCTAGTAAAATGATCTATTTTGATGCTGTAAATGTGTTATTTTTATGTGTACTGTTTTACTTTTCACTTAAAGTCACAAAACATTTCATATGAGTTTTCTGATATAAGTACCTCACTAGAGACCAATAAACGAAATCTTTTTAAAGTATAATTTAGATGAATATAAGATGTATGTGTGTGTGTGTGTTTGTTCAGGCAGGGAAGCAGGCTGGAGTCCATTTTGATGTTTGCGTTCCTGAAACCTTTAAGTATCAGATTGAGCCAGGATCGAACTATCTGGTCAAGGTAAATGAGTGTATTGTATTGTTTCACAGAAATACTTTCGGCAAAATGTGTGTGTTTCTAATATCAACAAGTGAATTGTGGCAGACAGTGTGTCCTAAACGGGTGTGATGTGTCATTTTTCTGTCCCATTGAAAGATAAAATACGTCACTGTATAAAGTTTCTCTGCCTTTGTATAAGAGAAAACTATTCTCAACTCAATTGTAGTGTTGCTGCACACTCAAATCTAGTCTGCTATGGAAACTAGCAGAACTCATATGTTTGCAGTGTCATAGAAATTAGTTGGAAAATGAATGTTTTGGTCACTGTGAACAGTATCAATGTGAACAGTTTTACATGGAAGAGATAAATTATAAATCTACATGGATTCCTCTCTCTCTCTCTCTCTCTCTCTCTCTCTCTCTCTCTCTCCCTCTCTCACTCTCTCTCTCTCTCTCTCAGGTGAAGGTCTCAGAAGATAAGTACCTTCATGTGATGATATATCAAGCTCTCCCCTGTAAGGAAAGTAAAACGACTGTGACTGGAGTCCGGTACCCTAAACTCCACACTGACCCTCTGGTCCCCTTCTGAACACTTCTTCTAACCTCATGCAGAAAATAGTCTGATATAATAACAGACACACAATGATCTGCCATACTGTAAAGAGGAACTATTGAAAACAGTTTCATTCCTCAATAAACTCAATATTCAGACCCTCAGTGCCGTGTCAGTGTGTTTATATGAACAACAACAAATTCACTTCACTTTACTACAATTGTTTTATGCTGAAATAATATTAACAAAAACTGTTAATTCAAACTCATTCTAAATCTTAAAAACAAAAAGTACAATAAAATACTGTAAAATTACATTAATTTTTCAAATTTTATGATTTAATTGACTACATGACGTTTTAAGGGGGGGGGGGGTTGGTTATGATTTCACTTTTCTAACTTTTCTTAAAAAAACATGCAACATTACAACTCTCAAAGTTCAAAGCAAAGGGAGATATTTGCTTTTAAAGAAATCGTTTTTTAAGGACTAAACAAACGCCTGGTAGGACTTTTTTTTCTCGCACATGTAAATAACATTACATAGAAAAAAAACAGGACTGAGTAACAAACACAAAGATAATTAAATAAAAGAAAAATAATAAATAAAAGAGACAGAGACATTCACAAGACGACAAATACAGATTCATAATATCTTACAATTTTAAGAGACTTAAGAGTGAGTTTGTTAGAGAAAACCTAAAGGCTGAGATTTTGACCATCTACAGAATGAAAAACTTGCCATTAAAGATGATAAATTTATAAAATTGTGAATATTGCAAATAATTTCTTTCACATTCAGTGTTATCGTCAGATTAATTTTAACTGAAAAAATGATGTTAACAATCTTTCCAAAATGATTTTACACTCTGGCAAACAGATGATTTAAAAACTCCTCACAGTTGTTACAAAAGGAACATTCTTTCCCAATATCCATAAAATTAGAAAGCCACATATTAGTTGGATATATTTTGTGTAAGATCTTCAGGTGAATTTATCTTACTTTTTTAGAAAAACAAAATTTGTAAGGGAGCAGCCATGCTTTCCTTCAATTAACGTCTCTTAAAATGGAATTAAAATTTCCCTCTTGGAGTAACTTTCTTTTGTTCGTTAAATACTTGTCTTATATCTTTGTTAGAACATGTAAAGGGTGTCTGCAGTATTTAACAATGAATTACTTAAATTAATTCTGTTGGTGCAGATAGATTTAGCAGAAGATTTTTAAGTTTGAAAAGGAGGTAGCAGGTTGTAGTGAGAAACAACAGACAACAGAAGTTAGATATGAACTGGTATGTAATTTGTTTCGAATTCCAATGAAAACAATGAGAATCAGAAAAGGTAATTGTGACAGTCAATTATACACACAGTTCAACTAAAAACTCATCTCTTCCGTGAGCACTTAAAGCTTTGTCACCATCTCTGTTAGAAATCTGCAATTGGCTTTATGCACACACAGCTGCACTACTTCCTGAACTTAAGCAAAGAGCATAGAAGAACAAGAGGCGAAACTCTGACTGCTTTTTTGGTAACAGCCACTAGATGGCGCTTCGGTAGCGCGGCCGCCATATCGGGGTGAAAATTCCAACTGGAGTTACTGGACAACAGCACAGATAACAGTTTTTTGAGGTAGTTTTTTCTTGCATTAGTGAGTATTTCCATTGTATGCAACTTTACACTTTTACTACTATTATTAGTTACCAACTCCACTAGGCCTGAAATATATTTTGGACGTTTTAATCCCCTGGATCATGCTACAAACATGATGATCATTGATGCGCTGTGTCCGTTATCCTATAACTAATTGCCACTTTGGACATTAGCTGTGTTTTTTTGTTAATATAAGATAGGGTACTGCAAAAAAAACTGTTTACTGTAAAGTTATTCTTTTGCTGTTATATATTGTCAAACATTTACATTTTAGTAAGTTACAACATTTATTGCTGAATTAATTTTTTTCATTGATTTTTTTTTTGCCTTTCACCTCATTTATTCACATAATTTAATACTTAATTTAATAATTACATAATTTAATGAATACATAATTTAATAATTCCTTTTAATACCCTTTAAAAAAATGAAACAAAATGAAGCATTTGAATTTATCTTTTTTTATTATTTGTTTAATGACAGATAAGTGTGACTGGAGCTCCCATTCGATGTTTGATTTGATTTTTTTTTTTTTTTTTTTTTTTTTGTGATCAATTATTTATTCAATTTCTTACAATCATCCTTTACACACTAGAGAGGGAAACATTTTCACAGGAGAGAAAAAGGCTGACCATCATTACCAGTATAACAGAAGCACACAATATTGCTTGTTCAGATGCCAGTATCTCTTCTCCTCCCCATATCCTACCCAACCCAAACCCACCCTCCAGCCCCTAGCTAGATTCGCTCAAAGTATGTGCAACACGCAAAAAAAAAAAAAAACACAAAAAAAAAACACCATAGTCGACACTCTAACACATCCACACACATACACATCAACCCTTTCCCATTGCCACCCGTCCATCCTACCTCATTGTGAAAACCACAAAAGTCCGCAATACATTATAAAACACAAAGCAGAACACCGGACATTGAAAGAATTCAGGCCTCCACCTTCATATTATAAGAACCACACATAGGTCAATACAATTTTTTTCATTGATAACTTATTTTTGTAAGTAACGTTGGGAAACGGTCTATGTTATTATAACTTTATGAACTGATATCACTTTATTCTTACCTATCACACTTAATATGGAGAGTAATATAGCCTAATGAATTAAATTCTCGAACTTCCATGTCTCAAGTTATGTGGGGTTAAAAGCCCGGTTAAGTAGCAACTTTTTTTTTTTTTTACTGCTATGGGAGTTAAATCATCACCTAGCCTAATTATTTCAACCTAAAAATGATGTCTGCACTGGACTAAATATATATTATATGACTGCCGAGTCGCTTTCACCCCGAAATGGCGGAAGCGTAGGGCTGCTGCTGGGCGCTGGTGTTGCAATGGAACGTTCTATTGGCTTTCACTTCTTGTCAATATACTGTACGTTCTTTGACTTAAGCAACCTCCTGTCTGCCATTATTGGCCAAGCTTGATTAATTCAGGTGTGTCTGATTATTGTTGCCGTGCCTACTGAGGTCAGGCACACCTGAATTAATCAATTTGTCCAATAATGGCAGACAGGAAACAAGGAGCTGGCTTCAGTTCAGGAAGTAGTAGTGCAGCTGTGCATAAAGCCAATTGCAGTTATTTGCAGAAATATCATCATTACGTGGGTTGTAAATCGCATGAAACAGTGGATGAACACAGTGTTTTGATGCGAGTGGTGCTGCTGTCAGTCACCGCACTGTGTGGATACTGTGACACATTACAGAATCAATCACACATTCACTTTTTGAAAGTTTGACCAACATAAGAATTTTAACCGGAAAATGTCTTCTGAACAAGTGACATCCACTTTTGTTCTGATCAACTAAGTGGGAAAAAAGCATTTGACATGATAAACTTTGTTAGATTTAATCACGCGATTTACGTGCAAATTATAGCCTACTTTGTTTTCAAATTGTTCATGTCAACAACATCAGCATTGCGTGACTAATTTAATGTGTTTTATGGTTACCTGTGTTGTTCAGAATTCATATTCTCCATAATAGCAAATCGAGAAAGGCACAACAAAGGAAACCATAACTGTGTGACTTAAAAAAAATGTAACTATTGAAATGTCTTACTTGTTCAGCAGAAAAAAAGCCGTCTCTTCTTCCGTTTTGAATCCCTTCAAAACACGGAGTTCGCGTACTTTTCAAAAGCCCCGCCGATGTTTAAATCCTTGTGTTCGCATGAGACGTTTTCTTTCTCTTTCTCTAGACACCTTAAATCCAAAGTCTTTTGTGTTTTATAACTGCTGAATCTCCAGTTGACACTGATGATTGTTGTTTGGATCTTTCTGGATGCCATGAGTTTAATTATGTAAAGTGCTGCGAGAAAAGCCTATACATCTCTACATCCCCTGACGTGTACGGGTGTGACGTAATGACGCAAAGACATGCTCGAATTTCCCCCGGAAACCCACCAGTACCACTGGAATTAATATTATTATTTCAAGCAGAATGTCTAATTGAAGAGAATTGGCACTGGCTGGTTACTTCCGGGTTCTGGACTGGCTGCAGTAACATGTCTCTGTCCATGCGGGGGTCAATGGTGTTTCACCCCCAGAAATACACTTTTCTCAGGATGTAATTTTTTGTCAAGTAATTTGAAAGTTGCATTCAAAAGGGAGGGCTAAGATAATACACTCAGCTGAAAATTGCATTTTTAAGTTCACTTATCTGTTCTAAAAATCCGTTCAAAAATGTGATGACGTCACACAATAGCAGAATGCTAGCGTACTCCGGCCAACAACGGCCTAACCTGTAAGAAATCAAAAGGACATAAGTACTCGTTCATTCGACTTTTGGCCTATAATCTATATTGAACTTGAATATTTTTTTTTATAATTATTTTGGATTATTTTAACTTAAAAAAGTTACGGACAGCAGCTTTAACATATTTTTTTTAATTTTCTTTTAAATCCTTGCTTATATAGCTCATGATACCCCGTGCAATGTCTTTGTATATGGAGTTGTTTTTGCCTCTTCACAATGACTCGCTTGGTTTAGTCCTCAGTTGTAAATCGCTTTGGATAAAAGCGTCCGCTAAATGACTAGCCTAAATGTAAATGTAACTCCTCGATTGGGTTCAGAAAAGGCAAGTAGGCTATGCAGGGAGGAATTGCATCATAATACGAGGCTGTGCTGCAAACCATTCTTTTACAAGCCGAGAGTGGTGGAAAGCTACATTGTCCCAAATTATGACATTTATGACATACATACATAAGAGTTGTGCAAACG
The DNA here is from genome assembly GCF_988280905.1 of Pimephales promelas. Lineage (NCBI taxonomy): Eukaryota > Metazoa > Chordata > Actinopteri > Cypriniformes > Leuciscidae > Pimephales > Pimephales promelas. The sequence continues at coordinate 48,030,382 of NC_142772.1, forward strand.
AGTTTCACACAGGTGCATAGAGATTTATAATTATGCAAGTACTTTCTATCAGCTGTGAATAGATGTTTTCCTTTTGTTCGACACAGTGAATCCAATAGTTTGGTGTCTTTCAATGAGATCTGTGGTAACTGTTTTGACAAAGGATGTGATAAATGTGTGAAACAAATGAAAAGTAAAACATTTTCAAGAGAAGATTTTTGCTGTGCTAATAATGTGATGATTAAGATCAAGCGGATCCCAGTTGCATTTAGTGTCTCATATGAGAAAAACTGTAATAATCAACTCATATTGAGAAATGTTTACAATTACATTCATTTACTTTACAGCCCTAAAAAATGTTATATATACAGTCATGCAAGACAGTCAATTAAATCATAAAATTTGAAAAATGAGTGTCATTTTACAGTATTTTATTGTACTTTTTGTTTTTAAGACTTAGAAACAGTTTTTGTTAATATTATTTCAGCATAAAACAATTGTAGTAAAGTGAAGTGAATTTGTTGTTGTTCATATAAACACACTGACACAGGCACTGAGGGTTTGAATATTGAGTTTATTGAGGAATGAAACAGTTTTCAATAGTTCCTCTATACAGTATGGCAGATCATTGTGTGTCTGTTATTATATCAGACTATTTTCTGCATGCGGTTAGAAGAAGTGTTCAGAAGGGGACCAGAGGGTCAGTGCGGGGTTTAGGGTACTGGACTCCAGTCACAGACAGATCCCCTCCATCGACAGGGAGAGCTTGATATATATTCACATGAAGGTACTTATTATCCTCTGAGACCTTCACCTGAGAGAGAGAGAAATCCATGTAAAACTCTGTTCATATTGATAGCGACCAATCGCATTCATTTTCCATGACACAGCAAACATATTTCCAGGAGTTCTGCTACCGTTACCATTGCAGAGATGCATGTCCAGGAACGCTATACAGTTGAGCAAAGTTTTCTCTTATACTAAGGCAGAGAAACTTTATACAGTGACGTATTTTATCTTTCAATGGGACAGAAAAATGACACATCACACCCGTTTAGGACACACTGTCTGCCACAATTCACTTGTTGATATTAGAAACACATATTTTGCTAAAAGTATTTCTGTGAAACAATACCAAACACTCATTTACCTTGACCAGATAGTTTTTTCCTGCCACAATCTGATACTTAAAGGTTTCAGGAACGCAAACATTAAACTGGACTCCAGCCTGCTTCCCTGCCTGAATAAACACACACACATCTTATATTCATCTAAATTATACTTTAAAAAGATTTAGTTTATTGGTATCTAGTGAGGTACTTATATCAGAAAACTCATATGAAATGTTTTGGGACTTTAAGTGAAAAGTAAAACAGTACACATAAAAAATAACACATTTTACAGCATCAAAATAGATCATTTTACTAGGCTGTGTTTAAACAAAACCACATTTACTATATGAGTGATTTTCTGTCTCTTACTTCAATGCAGATCTTCTTCACCTCGTCAGTGACAGGCGCCTCTTCACTCCATCCTCCAGGTCTCGGCTTCGCATCAGTCATTGTGCCGGTGTTCAAAGCTGGATAATAAACTGTATTATCAGGCAGTGTGTCTCACAGATTGATTCTGATCCACTATTTATGCTGCCAAAATCTCATGACATCATCGTCGTCATTGTAATTCCATGTACACACATAAAAGAGACTGAATGAATAGGTGGAGTTTTACTTTGGGCTGTTGTGTAATATTCAGAAAAACTGTTTTCTTCTGTGAAATAGAAAGGAAGATAATCTGAAGAACACTGGGAACCATTTGAACCGATATTGGTGTCTCGAGTCACACAACTTTGAAACAACATGAGTGTGACTGAATTGTTATTTTTGAATGAACTATCCCTTTAAAAATGGAATCACAAAAGCATAATGTTTTTCTTTATTTAGTTAAATACAAAATACAGAGCAATGTTTAACAGTTTAGAGAATCTGAGATAACATGTTTTCTATTTGAATATTTGGTAAAATGTAAAATATTCCTGTGATAAAAGCTGAAAGTTCAGCATCATTTCTCTAGTCTTCAAAGAATTGATGATTATTATTATTTTTTTTAAAGAATCAATATGTTCTACAGATCATACATTTAGTAAGAAATAAAAAACATTAAAAACTGCTTTTTGTGTACAGATACAGTGTGTGTGCTGATCATCTGATCATGAATTCTCCTTAAATATCATTATTAAATACAAATCTGGTTTGCATGATCTCTGTGTCAACAGGAGCGCTTCACTCTTCTAAATAAATCTTCTTAATTGACATCGATGATTCATGAAGTTACTTTAACATCCATGAACCTTTCTAACAAGAAGTTATTTATAGGAAAAAATGTTATTTAGATTTTTACAAATGTTCTTCACTCTAAAAGAAGGTTCTTTTAAAAGCTGCTGACTGAACAAAAATAGTTCTTCTATCTGGCATTACTGTAAAAACATTTTGGAAGCTTTATTTTCAAAAGTTATCAAATGTTATCATTTGAAAAACGTTTCAGAAATCATACTGCAATACGCTGATTTGCTGATCCAGACCCAGACAGCAAACTGACATTGACTCAACGTGGAAACGACGTCTCTCATGACATTGAAACAACGTTGATTTGCTCATCGAATTAACGTTGAACCAACGTCAGACACGGCATTCTTCAAAGCTAAATGAAATCGAAAATTGGTTTGCTTTCATAACGTTGAAACAACGCGTTGATTTCAAGTTGATTTTCCGTTAGTTTTGAAAGAATGACGCGTCTGACGTTGGTTCAACGTTAATTCGATGAGCAAAACAATGTCAGATCAACGTTGTTTCGATGTCATATTTCCACCTTGATTCAATGTCAGTTTGCTATCTGGGGAAGCATTTATTATTAGCCTATTGTCAATGTTTTTCCAGGATTCAGTATTATCAGTGTGAATCATTGACGGTGACGAACGCAGCATTCATAGAAATAAAATAAAATATAATAATGTTATATATTTTTAAAATAGATTTTTTTTAAAGTTCCCTCAGAAACAGTTCTTCCTCCGTGATGTACATGTTAACTGGCAAATGCAACTTTGTTTCCCGTTACACACCCAAACCACACTATGAATAATGAGGCTACTTCAGACTTTTTAACTTGCGTCGGGCGCAAGAGTCATTTATCCCGCCGTTAAATACAACAGCGCCAAGATCCGCCCACAAAGTTACAAACTTGACACTTTCGTTAAAGTGATTGTTCACTTTGAAATTAATTTTTGATTACCTCAAGGGCACTCAAGATGTAGGTGTCTTGTTTCCACAGTATTTTCAATTTTGACATTTTTCGGTCAAACCGTTCTAGTCTGTCAGTCATATGAGCCCGTTCTCATCCCAAAGCGCCATATAGGACGCTTTTGCAAAAGCGTAAATATCCAACGCACATGGCACCCTTTAACGTGATAGCCTATGAGACGCAGATATATTTGGGCAGAAGGCGCCCCCTAGTGGTCTAACCCTTACCCAACACAATATCTAAACTTGCAAAAGCGTCCTCCTATATGGCGCTTTGGGATGAGAACGCGTTGTCATATAGGCCTAATGGAGGTCTATGGTCACCACCTCAAAGAGCATGCACAGAGAAGTCCAGATTAAACATGATTTAATGACTCGTGAATGTAAGTAGCCTACACATTGATGGCCTAAGACACGAACACGGTTTGTGTTAGAAAGCAAACAGTATTTATTATACTGGCGGCGGTTCAGTTCGGTAACGGTTCAGTTGGACAACTGATTCAGATCAGTTCAGGTGAACTGATCTGAATCAGTTGTCCAACTGAACCGTTACCGAACTGAACCGCCGCCGGAAGTGATCTCTCGCGCGTCTACATCACGCAATGTTTACATGGAGATTGTTTTGCCTTTTACTAAAGATATTTGCATACATCGAAATCGTCTTCCATTGCGGTTTCCCGTATATCTAAATATGTTTAGTAAAAGGACCCGTACAACCAGCAACAGAATGGACGAAAGACCCGAAGCACTTCCACCTTTCACATACCCTGACAGAGTCACTCACCTGTTTATTGTATTCAGTGCCTATAACGTTACTGCCCACACAATGCAACGGAAGAGTTCAGAAGCTAAGTCATTAGAAGCTTATGAACAATTCTGCCGCGATTCGAACTCGGGTCTCTCACACGCACACCAAAGGTGTCTTATCCACTGCGCCATCACCACCACACCAAGGGAAAAAAAATCTCCCTTTGACTGGAAATGAAAGTAAAAAATATGTTGGGAGTATGTCACATGTCTTTTTGTGTCACATGTCATAACAAAAGTGTTGTGGGATGTGTCTGTTCAGGAAAGTTCAGTGTGTGTGTGAAGGAGTTTCAGGGAGTGCGTATGTACGAGGCGCGCCCCCCTTTCTTTCGTTTTTTACTCCCGCGAAGGAGTGGGAAAGAATGTGAGAGTGACTCGGTGAGATCGGTGCAGGTGGTTAGCTGTGTGCAGTGTATAAACTCTTCGTCAAGACGGCCTCCTTGTCTTCTTATGCTACCAACACACTACACAGCGTGAAGTTAGAGTTAAAGGAGAACTCCGGCGAACAATGAACATTTGGTCTAATAAAACAACTCTAGTCAATCGTTCTCTGAGATTTGTTTTCAGGATAATCGAATGTAAAGAGTTTTATCTCTAAAAACGGTTTAGCGTATAATGCTAGTAATGGGGGCATTGAGTAAGCAAAAAGAAACCGCTAGTTTATACCACTAACAAGGCTCAAAATAGCCCCACACTAACGCAGTAACATAATGAGGCTCCATACATGCAAAACGAAGCATTGAGAACTTTGTAAGTGTACAGACAGTATAATAAGAAGATACTTTATGAAGACAGTTCACTTCGTGTACAGACAGGAGCCATATTAGGAAATAGTCTGGGGCTATTTTGAGCCTTGTTAGTGGTATAAACTAGCGATTTCTTTTTACTTAGTCAATGCCCCCATTACTAGCATTATACGCCTAAACAGTTTTTAGAGATTAAACTCTACATTCGATTATCATTATAACCATAATATTAATACAAATGAGCTTAAAATCAAAATATAAAGGGTTTATTGCATTTAAAAACAGGGCATATTTTTAATAAATAAACAAGTGATCAAAGCATAGTAAACTAAATTTGAAACATTTTAAATTCCAACCTTGTTTGTGAAAGTCCAACAAAGTTAAATGTATAAATGAATACTCGAATGAATGAATAAAGTTGTGTGGCTCCCTGTGCTTTCATTTGATTATCATTGTACACTTGGCGGCTTAGTTGTAACAGTGTGTTACAACTAACCCCGCTGTCGTATCTATAGCACGAATGTCATTTCTCGTGCAATTTACACGCCAAAAACAGTTTTTGCGTGTATATGGTACGCGTTTTTCGTTTTTCGCATGGCGTATAATACGCACGAACTTCTCGAAAGGTTTCATCTCAAAAGGATATCACTATCTTCAATTGTTCAGGCAAACACCTGCTATATACATTTGTCAATTGCATCAAGTCACTGCATGACACATTCATTGCCATCTGTTGTGAACTTTTCCTCTTCTAAAGTGTAGGAAACTCAGAAGCGAAGACCAGGAGACTTGGTTGCGTCCTCAGCAAGATTCTTTATTGAGAAACACAAAGCATGTAAATGAGAGATACAAGCACCGGATGGGCAGAGCTTCCTGCGCTGAGACAGGAACCCCAAGATAAATGGTCTTAGTAATAAAGTAGTAGGTGTTCAACATGCTCAGCATGAGTCTTCACCCGCTGAGACACGACAACAGGAAAGGGAACTTACAAACACAAGGTGATGGTATCAATTTAACTTGCATTTTGCAATAGATTTATTAGGACAGGTTTGTAACATTTACCGTATAGTTAAAAAAAAAATAAAAAAAATCACACTAATAAACTTCTATATAGTACAGTGTGAGAAATCTAAATGAAACATTTTAATAAAATTGTAACCTTGCATTTCCCCCGTTGAAATTTCTGATAACTCTCACAAAATACAAATTTAGACAATTAAAGGCACACTATGTATTTATTCAACCTTTTTTTTAACAAGCGGTTTAATCATAGCCAGCTTAGAGGTTTTTGGTACGTATCCTAATGAGAAAGATAAATTAATGATATTAAGAAGAGGATCTGTGACCTCTGGAAGCATCTCTTTCAATAGTTCAGTCGGTATACACTCTCAGAAAAAAGGTACAAAAGCTGTCACTGGGGCTGTACCTTTTCAAAAGGTAAACTTTTGTCCATTTTTGGTGCTAATAAGTACATTTTAGGTGTTAATATGTCCATTTTAAGTGTTAATATGTACATTTTAGGTGCTAATATGTCCATTTTAAGTGTTAATATTTACATTTTAGGTGCTGATATGTACATTTTAGGTGCTAATATGTCCATTAGGTGGTAATATGTACATGTTAGGTGCTAATATGTAGATTTTAGGTGCTAATAAGTACATTTTAGTTGTTAAGTAAATTTTAGGTGCTAATGTGTACATTTTAGGTGGTAATATGTACATTTCATCATGAGCTAATATGTACATTTTAGGTGGTAATATGTACATTTAGGTACTAATATGTACATTTTAGGTGTTAATTTTAGGTGCTAATATCATGTAAGGTACCAATATGCAGCCTTTGGGTACAAAAGTATACCTTTTGAAAAGGTACAGCCCCAGTGACGGCTTTTGTACCTTTTTTTCTGAGAGTGTAGGGTCTAACATACATGTTGTCGGTTAAGATGATTTAACGAGTTTATAAAATTCACCCTCTCCTATAGCAATGAATGAACCAAATTTTTCCTCAGAGAGACTACAAGGCACTGTAACCACCACCAGAATATAATTATTTACACCTTGTATTGCGTGTGCAGCTAAAGTGTCAGAGGAGAGTGTTATGAACGCCTGACATGTGAATAAAGACCATTATGTCTCAAATAGACCAAGCACATAAAAGAAGGCTTCAAAGACTTTTAAAATATTTTGCTAACACAAACTAAATACAAAACTATTAAAAATTATTCAACAACAATAAACATTAATAATGGCAACATGATTCCAGATAAATTTGCACATTACATTTGGCCTCTTTATTGTAGATTTATATCTTAGTTTATGTTGATGATGTGGTGATGCTAATCTGAAAATCTATTGTCTTTTTACCTTTAAAGTGTTAAAGCTACCAGAATATCTATAAAATGCCATTACATTTTACACATGTAACGACTATTTGACCATTTTAAGCCAATTCTGTTATATTATTATTATTGCCACTTCCGTAGTGTGTATTTTACAAATTCTAAATGTATAGTTTTTTTTTAGTACTTATGTGAATTTAAATGTCTGAAACTTAAAATAAACATTATATGACCATTCTATTTGCACCGGTTTGATCATATGTGCGAAATTCAGTGATTCCTCTGTAACACTAGAGGGAGCCTGCGTCCCACACTTTGAGAACCACTGATCGAATGTGTAGCTGCACTCTTAGAAGAAAAGGTTCTATATAGAACCTTGAAAGGTTCTGTCAGCGCTACGTATTTGGAACCCCTAAAAGGTTCAATACACTCTTTAAAAAAAGGGTTCCGTTCTTGGCCAATAGAACCTTTTACCAAAAAAAAAAATGGTGCTATATAGAACCATTTTGGAGTTCCATATATGAAGCGGGGGATGGAACCATTTCTGGTTCTAAATAGAACCATTTCTTCTAAGAGTGTGGGTTCATTTATGGTGACAAAATCACATGGCATAAAACTTCAAAACTGTATCATAAACATTTTTATTGAGTAAAAACTGTTTTAAACAAAATTATTGAGTCTTTGCAAAATATATAGACACATCTGTGAGATTTTATGAATACATTTTTGGTCTGTGCTGTAATTTTAACAGTCAAGTGCCGTATAAATTCATAATCATGGTCTTGTAGGTCCATCACAGAGCTGAAATAAGCTTCATTCCTCTGATGTCGAGTTTTGTGTTGACAGACCTTCCCGCTGAAGCCACTCGCTGAATCCTCCGGCGTAATGACGGGCCCTGAGAGACACACAGAGACACGGATGCCTGACTTTTGTCGTTTGTGAGTCAGGGAGGATGAATACGATGAATGATCATGACTTGCTTAGGTTTTTCTGATTATGGGATGAGGATTTAAATCATAAAAAAGTATTAATGGCAATATTTACAGAGCTTTTTCAAGACAATTAAACAATTTAGAGCAAAGCATAATTGATCAGGCCATTATTCCCTGATATAGCCAGGTTTTCAATGATCAAATGAAGAAAAACAAAGTCAAAAGTCATAATTGTTCAAATGCATTATATTCATACAACCGTTTTATATAAGGGGACACCATATAAAGAGGGAAACCCTGTTAAATAAACCATATAACATCAAATTTTAATATGCAAAATATAATAACATGAACAAAACTCGATCTTCTATATTCCTTCTGTGGTGTGGTCTGATTGATAGTTTACTATTTTTAGCTTTTTTTAACAAAGGCCTTTTAGTAAAATTGTCCAAAATATATAAATAATAACTTGATGAACAATTACTGCACTGTAGGTTACAGTAACTTGATAATCCATTCAATATTAGAACAATCATGTGAAAATGTGAGTCTCACACTCAAATATGATCATTAGGCTTTTAAGGAAAGTTTATTTGTTCATCTCTCAGTCATATTTGTATTGCGTTGAATTATGTTTTAAAACTACAGGGCTTTGATCATAAAATTTTTTCAAAAGCATTTAATTATCATCTTACTAAGACGTATTATTGGCAGATATAGAGAGAACTGATGCATCTTATATAAGCATCTGCTGTACTGTTACGAAGATCTCATTGATTTACATTACAAGCATCAGAATTTCATCTTTCTTTTTGACCATATAAATATCAGCAACTGCAGAAAAATGAGAATTTCAGCAGCAATTGCTAAATAGGTTTTATTCTCTCTTTAAGTGTGAGATCCATATTCTCACTATATCATGAGTGTTATGAAAAGGTTTTCTTTGTAGTATGTCGTCTGATTGGCTCCTGCAGGCTGATTGATGCTGTGTCCTGTTTGGTGCACAGTATTTTTATTATTTTTTTTAGTTTATTTTATTTCATCATCACTTCCTGTAGAGACCGCTTGTGTTTTGAGCAGGGAGAGTTGCATTGGAGGCAGAGTTTGTGTGTGTGTGTAGAGACTGTGAGTAATGATTGTTTGTGTTTGGTGTCTTTTGCTTATTTTCTGACACTGATTTCAGATTGCCCTCTCAATTTCTCAATAACACTTGGCCCTGTAAATATATTGTAAATATTTAGGATAGTAAAGTAAGGAGTCTGATTGGTTTATTGTGAACTTTTCTGGCGAGGCAATTTAGCACTTTTGATTCAGATTCAGATTATTTTATTTCATGCCATGTCAGCAGTCAGAGCTATTTTCATGGCAAAAAATTAATTTACAAAAATACAAATATCATATAAATACAACAAAAACAAAACAAATATAAACAAGAAGTCATATTATACAATATATTTTTTTTTAATTAACATATGATAATGTCAGAAATCCAGAACCTTTTCAGGCTTAATCTCATTAAATATGTCCTTCAAAGAAGTAACGAAGTTGTATACGTTGTATAAATATATACGAAGTAACGTTGTATAAATATTCATTTATACAAAGAAGTAAAAATGTTTGACAGATAAAGGAATTTTACAAAACATACATAAAGTTGGGTCTTCACCTTTAAGCAAAAAAGCATGGGTCAAACTTGTATGACCCATACGGCATCTGGTGTTAGCACTTTTGAAACGCGCTTCATGAAGATTCAAAACCTTTGCGAATCATTTGTTTTGAACCAGTGAATCGAAGTCTATCAAGCTGCCAAAATCATTTCAATAAATGAGGCTTCATTACGTCATACTTTTTGAAATTTCTATAATCTCTGTAAACTTTGAACAGATTAGTTTATCCCTTATTGATTACTGATGCTTTTTAACCAAACTCTCCATAAAACAAGCCCGACAATTTAATAAAATGACACATATTATAAAGACACTTCATATTTAATGGCATATGATGATTTTTGCATCTAATAGATTACCTTCAATAAAACATCTGCAATTGTTTTGTAGCCTAAAAGGTGTTTTTTTTTTTTTGCGTGTTGAGTTTTCACTGCATTTACACTGTTCTGGCCAGCAGGGGACAACAGTGTGTGGCGATTTAAAATGGATTCAAAGTTTCAAAAAGTTTTGTTTCTCCCATTATTAACACCATTGTGTTGGTGCATTGTATTTTCTTTTTGTTAGATTTAGGAAAGGGTGATAAAGCTAAGAACGTTTTATTAGTTATTTCGGCATTGTCATGTCTTTCATGTTACACCCTTTTCCCCAGACGGGGCGCAACAATGAGCTATAGATGCCTGATGTAGCAAATATGATCCGAAAATCTTTGCAAACTATTTTTGTTTGTTTTTTGTCTAAAGTTTCAACAAATTGTTCCAAGTTTAAAGTTTGTATGTGTGTGCCTGCCTGTTTAACTGTATTTTGGGGCAAATTTGTACCCAGAAGGGACCAAGTGACCAGTCCGTTTGTAAATCTGGTATAAAAATAAAGTAATTCAAGGTATTTTTTGTTTGTTTTTTTGTGCATAAAGTTGAATAAGGGGTTGGGTTAGTGTAAAGGGGGGGAATATACAGTTTGTACAGTATAAAAACCATTACATCTATGGAATGTCCCCATTTAGATAGCTAAGTAAATGTGTGTGTGTGTGTACCTTGTGTATCCCAGAGCTCTAGCGGTCTCCAGCGCGGTGAGGCTGCGTAGGCCTCTCACACAGTACAGCACTAAGTCTGAGTCTTCTTTGTGAGGCTTTGTGACGCCGTAGCGCTCTCTAAACTGATCTGGGTTCAGTCCGAGGGCCTGCTCCACCTCGCTCACTACATCAACAAAAGAAATGTCACTCATAAAGTAAGTGTGTATGTGTAGAGCTGAACTGTGTGACTTACAAACAATGTTGGTTGCTCCTGGAATAAACCCTGCTTCCAGCTCATGCGGCTCGCGGACATCGACGAGCTGGACGCTTCCAGAGGACATCATGAGCTTCAGCTGCTCGTACGTCACCACACCATCTGAAACACACATCTACTGCTGATCATTCATATCAAGAAGATGTATTAAAGGATTATTCACTTTTAAAATAACCTTTGGTAATAATTTACTCGCCCCCATGTCATCCAAGATGTCCACGTCTTTCTTTCTTCAGTCGAAAAGAAATTAAGGTTTTTGATGAAAACATTCCAGGATTTTTCTTCATATCGTGGACCCCTACCATTTTAACGAATCTTTTTTTTCGAGTCATTTCGTTCATTCAAAGACCGAAATGACTCGAAAAAAGATTCGTTCGTTTTGATAAACGAGTTCGAACAGGAGAGTCACGAACGCGCATCACAGAACAGAGCAAGGCGAGCATTTGAGCTTATAAAACTTAAAGTTTTTATTTATTTTTTAAATGACTGATTGTTTCGCTTGATAAGACCCTTATTCATCATCTGGTGTCGTTTAAAGCCCCTTGAAGCTGCACTGAAACTCTCATTTGGACCTTGAACCGTTTGGACCCCATTGAAGTCCATTATATGGAGAAAATCCTGGAATGTTTTCATCAAAAATCTTAATATCTTTTCGACTGAAGAAAGAAAGACGTGGACATCTTGGATGACATGGGGGTGAGTAAATTATCAGCAAAAGATTTTTTAAAAGCAAACTAATCCTTTAGGTTTGTTCTATCTGATACAGTCATTACACTCATCACTGGGTATCTGATATTTTGGTTATTGATAAATCCAGATATATGAACTATAGCAGCTCTAAAAAGGTTCAAGTGATTTGCCAAAACTATCTATTGTTTATTTCAAACCGAACACATTTTGTTGGGGGTGGTTGGTAAATATATATTTTTTGAAAGAAGCCTCTGCTCACCAAGTATTCATTTGATTAATAACACTGTAAAAACAGTAATATTATGATATTATTGCAATTAATTTTCTACCTATTCCTGTCGTCAAAGCTGAATTTTCAGCATCATTAATCCAGTTTTCAGAGTCACATGACCCTTCAGAAATCATGATAATATGAAAATTTGCTACTCAAGAAACATTTCTGATTATTATTATCAGTAATAAAAACAGTTGTGCTGTTTGATATTTGTCTGGAAACTGTGATCATTTTTTTAGGATATATTAATTTAATAGAAAGTTTGAAATAACTATTAGAAATATTTTAAACATTATACGTCTCTTTTATTGTCACTTTTGATGCTTTCTTAAAAGGTACTGATTTCTTTAAAAAGCTATTGAAACAATAAATCTTGCTGAATCCACAACTTTTGAATGGCAGTGTGTGTTGTTTCTAAATACTTTACGGGAGAGTTTATTTAGATCTAAACTTAATTCTAGTGGTGATGGTTTATCATTCAGGCCATTGTGAGTGTAAATGCGTCTAATAATGTCTTAGAAAAAAGAAAATTCAGCTCATTTAAACCAATAAAGAGAAATCGATTTATATTTAAATCAATATTGTGACTCCCCAGAATCAATTCTTAAAATCCTTATTTTGCCCTGTGGCCCTGATAAACTGTGCAGAGCTATCAAAAAATGTGTGTAAACTCACGGGAATCTAGATTTCCACACACATAATGTTGATTCGGACTTCATTATCATCACGTGTGTCACAACTAAACCAATATACTCACTCACGGTGGGAAACTGGCTTGTTAAGTTGGTTTTTACTAACTATTTGAAGAGTTCAGATGCAAAAGCCTCTAAATGCCATTTGAAATTTTCTTCTAAAATGACCATTTTTATCAAGCTTGTATATTTAAGTTCAGTAATTTCACTTAAATAACAATTAATAAATAGGTAATCTTCATTGCCATTTAAGTGAAATTACTGAACTTAAATATACAAGCTTGATAAAAATGATCATTTTAGAATAAAATTTCAAATGGCACTTAGATGCTTTTGCATCTGAACTCTTCATTTGTTTTCTTCAAAAATAAAAGCGTATAGCGCATTAATATGATATTGTTATTAATAGGATATTGCCATTTTATTACTGTATGTTGCCAGCAGTACCTTCTGAAATACCAGTTTAAAGTGTTTGTATAAACTTCAGAGCATTTATATTCTATATGTCCCTCTTAAAGGCCCACAAGTGCATGAACTTTAATATGCAACTATCTGGAATTCTCGATATTTAATGCAAAATGATTGAAAGTGATGAGATGCTGATTTCCATGGATACAGAGATCCATAATTTCTAGCAGTCACATGAGGCATGCCTTTTTCTTATAGCATAGATCAGACTTGTTATTACAAAGATTGTTAATGATGCAACATTAAGCCTTTATTGGTGACCCATGAGTCACTGACCCTACGTGCAAACTCGCATGCTGTATCCTACATGTAATAAACACGAAATAATTTTGCTTCGAATATAGCCCAGTGATTATTAACTTGATGAGAAAACTCTTTACCTGTATTTAGAGGTTGGTTGTTAGAAGTTTCAGTCCATTTATCGCAGTTGTCAGCTCCGTTATCACACCGATTCGCTGACACAGACAGAAGCAGGAGCGCCACGAGAGCGCGCACACCTGAACTCACGCGCTTTACTGTATTCATCCCTATCTTGTCTAATAAAGATCGATGCGTGCTCGTGTACAGAAATAATTAAGTTTGACCATGTATCATCTACGACTGAGGCGAATAATACTCGGATCTGAGAGACAGCGTTTATTGTGAAACATGAAATGTCTTTTTCCACCAGGTGGCGCTCAATGGCTCAAAAGCCACATTCATTTCTGTCGCTTATATTTGTACTTCTGCACTAGCCTGGACAAATATTTAACTCTTTAGGTTAACTCGCTAAGGAATTTTAATAGCATGTCAAACTGGAACGTTTACATTGTGAGGTAAAATTGTAAAAGTTGTAAATTCCATTGGACTTGACCAATCAGAGCGAACGCCTGGGCTACTAAGTCCCGCCCCCAATTGTTTTTTTTTTTCCTGCTCATTTTTGGGATCGTCCTCCCTCAGATTAAACTAAAAAGAAAAGTGGAAAGAAACATTAGAGATCCAGTGTAATATTTCATAAATATATTAAACGTTAAAAACTAACAATATTAGCTTTATATATGATTTAGCTATTAAGTTACGGTTTTAGCCTCATTTTATAAAATAGTTTTTTTTTATCCTCCCCCGCCTCTGAACACATGGTATGTTCCAGTGATGATGGCTCATAGTCATATGATCTAAGCAGCATAAATACTGTAGCAGTATCAGTGATTTCTGCGAATTTGACTGTCTAAAGTTTAAACACGCACTTTTTTACATCTCGACAACGACCAACGTCACATTATTGCAATGGCCACCAAAAAGGTTATTGGAGGGCCTTCCGAGGAGAAGAAAGCCACTCCAGAAGTGCAGAAGATCTGTGATGAGGTGAGATTGTTTTACTTTTGTTTTGATGGCGTAAATCAGCTGACGTAGGAGTGCACGTGATGTTTATTTATTAGTTCGTATTAGCTATTTATTAGTAGTACCGTATTCAGAAGTTTATACGTTATTTTGCTATATGTACGTACAATATTAAAATAAATAAAAAATAATATACAACTATAATCAGTCAACCAGCTTAATATTTAACTTGTATATTTCATTATATATTAAATTAACTTGCATTGTGTGATGTGTTATCGTCAAAGAGACAATTATTCAACTCTCAATTTTGCCTTAACCTGATATACGTTGACAATAGTGCAAAGTTAACCAAAAAAAAAGAATTATATACTCAGTCTCTAGACTCATGTGAATCTCTATATTCCCACCAAACGCAATAAAAACTGATTCAGCTCCACTAATCTTCAGTAGGTGTTGGTCTAAGATGGGTGTGGCACGGTAATTCATCATATACTCTGTGTGAAAGAGTTTACTATTTTTATTTTTTAATGTAGCATAAGAATATATAATAATGTAAGAGTGAATGTTACATGCATATCAAGAGCATGTCTGTATCAAAAGGGGGAAAATAAATTATATTTTTATTAAAATTCACTATTTACACTTTGTTCTGACCTCACTTCAAAGTTGACAAATTAATGTATTTCTCTGTTCACACCTGAACACAAACTAATCCATTGGTTTGAGATGGGTGTGTCACAGTAATTCATCATATACTCTGTGTGAAAGAGGCTTTTTCAGTTGGTTTCACTACTTTAAATTATAATGGAAGAGTGAATATCACAAGCATGTCAAGAGCATTTCTGGATCAAAAGAGGGGGAAAAACAAAATATGTTTTTATGAAAATGAACTGAGTATAGTGCAAAGTTAATACAAATGTATGTACATGTCATAGTCTAGACTCATGAGAATTGCTATATCAATAAATCCTGATTCAGCACTGAATGAATGACTCATTTTCAGTAGGTGTTGGTTTGAGATGGGTGTGGCACGGTTCATCACATACTCCCTGTAGTTTTTTTCACTTAGTTTTTACTACTTTTCTTTTTTTTTGGTTTAATAAATGTTGCATTAGAATATGTAAGAGTGAATATCACAAGTATGCCAATAGTATTGTTCATGCATCAAAAGAGGGGGAAAAAATAATTGTATTTTCTAAAAATGAAGTGACAATAGTACAAAGTACAAAGTTAGTTTATATGTCATAGTCTAGATTCATTAATCTGTATTCAAACCTAAACACAATTATATTACTAATCTGTTGATGGGTGTGTCGCAGTAATTCATTTGTAAAAACGCTTTTTCAGTTGGTTTTTACTTTAATATTTAATACATGGGGGAATTGAATATCACAAGCATGATTCAAAAGGATCAAAAGATATATATATATATATATATATATATATATATATATATATATATATATATATATATATAATATATATATATATATATATATATATATATATGAAGCAAATTTTCAGACCAGATTTTCAATTAACCACATTTGCATTAAATCTGCATCTTTTGCTTCAGGTCAAGTCGGCTGCAGAAAATAAGGCTGGGAAGAAGTTTACCGTTTTCATTGCCAAATCTTACACCACACAGCTTGTGGCCGGGACCAACTTTTTTATCAAGGTAAACTGGTTTTGTCATGTTTCAGCCTGCATATTGTGTGAGTGATATGTGCTGAAAGTGTATTTAAAGTGTCCTATCACCCTCTTCAGGTGGATGTGGGAGGAGACTTCGTCCATCTGAGGGTTCATAAATCACTGCCTCACGCTGGAGAAAAACTAGACCTGCACGGGATTCAGACCTCAAAATCTCAGCAGGATCCCATTGAATACTTTTAAATCTGGTGTCTCATTCCCTCTCTTCACATACTATATAGGTTAATGTGATCTACTAAATGCTGTTACAAAACTATTATCCAAATGTATATTAAAATGAACCCAATACTGTGCCTTATATTATTTGGATGAGTTTTATTCGATCTTTG
Source organism: Pimephales promelas (assembly GCF_988280905.1). NCBI lineage: Eukaryota > Metazoa > Chordata > Actinopteri > Cypriniformes > Leuciscidae > Pimephales > Pimephales promelas. The sequence goes on from NC_142772.1 coordinate 48,046,913, forward strand.
TCCAGTTTCACAAAAGTTGTATTGAGGTGAAAGAATTGCACATGAATACTGTACGAGTCATCATTCCAGATCTGTTTTTATAAAAGATGCTGCTTCTGAAATAAAGGGAAATTTCACATTTCAAGTGTGTTTTTATTTACTCCTCCAAAAGAATGTGCCAGTAACAGTGTTGGGTAAGTTATTCCAAAAAAGTAATTAATTACTAGTTACTAATTACCTCTTCAACAGTGTAATTAGATTACTGTACTAATTACTCTCTCTAAAAAAGTATTTAATTACTTTTAATTACTTTCAAAATCCCATATCAATCTCAACCAGCTAAATGACTCAAGGATAGACATGAATCTGTTTTAATTCTTTCAAATAAATACTATAAAATTGCATGAATTATCCTTAAAAAGGTTACATTATAAAAATATACTTTTTAGCATCAGACAATACATTTTGATGTTAAACCCACTATTGTTTTATGTCTGATCTCATTACATTTCACACTTTTTTCATACATATTTTACAATAATTCATACGAATTTGTACGAGTGCGGTCGAAATATTTAAACACCTCATAAAACGCATACGAATCGCTGTGAGATCGGATTGATCTATACACAGTATTTACCTCAATTACATCAGAAGTAACTGTAATTAAATTACAGATAAATGAAGAGTAACCCCTTACTTTACATTTTCAAGGGAAAAGTAATTAAATTACAGTTAGTAATTAGTTACACCCAACACTGGCCAGTAATAATAACATCACCAGCACACAGTACAACTACTGTATGTATGTATATATACATATATATTTGGAGAAGCTAGAAAATCTTTGAGTCTTCAAAGCAAAAAGACAGACAGTTTTGTGTCTATTCCTGAAAATTAGTCTCAAATAATAATCACAATTAAAAACTTTGCAATACAGCTGCATAAATCATAATGGAGTACATCCTTTTCGTTCTGTCTCTTTCTATCCATCTATCTATTTCGTTCTGTCGTTCTATGTTAAGTTTGCATTCAGCTATAGCAACTATAAAATGCTTTTTAAGCATAAAAGCAACAGGAACATTGTCACGGGAGCTTCTGAAAGACGCATGATTAATCACACGTGAAGCATTACCTCGCCTCACTGAGTCACACTTCTAAACCTTTACATGTTTTACTATTATGTTACATTTTTATAAAGCCAAAAGGAGTTAATTTATTTATACTACACCCCCTTTAGAGTTTTTCTTTAATGTCTGGTTATTCCTGCTATTTTGGGACTAAAATATGTTTTGATAAGATACCTAACCCAATGTGATTTCTTGAAAGTCTAAGATAATTCATATTTTTAAAACCTTTGCATAAAGATATTTGTGATATAGTTGCACAAATTCTGAGAGAAAGTACTAGATGGCAAAAAACTGGCACACAGCTTGAAACCATAATGCATATTAAGCTTAAAATAAAAAGGAACTTGAGCTGACATGTGTCTAAAAGAAAATCTTGATTAATCACACTCAAAACAATTTAACATAATGCTTTAATGTTAAATTGTCAATGCTGGCAAATGGCCATGTTGTAAAAAAGCGATTTGAATGCACTCACGCAGGTCTGTTAAACATATATGGTGAAATGTTGGCCCACATGTGCTCAGCCATGTCAGCTATTTGTCACATTTGGCCCAAAAGTTCATGCTATCTGGGTTGCCTCCACCTCATGCACTATTACTGTTGGCACTTGTTGTGGATTATCCATTATAGGCCAGTTAACATGTTATTTAAGGAATATATACGCGTATATGGGGTAATAAAATAATGATTCTTGAAACAAGTTAGTGGAGAAATCGGTAAAAAATATGTAATTGTGGATTAATTCCATAATAACTCATTTGGAGAAGCTAGAATAATTCCATAATAATTTCATTTTTTTAACTAATAGTATTAATTAATATGTTAATTACCAGAATGAGCCAAAGCCTTGTATTTCAACTTCCAGAAAATATGACCGGTACACTAATATGCATTAATACATGATTAATTACTTCATTGTTAGTGCAAATTCATGTGCAAATTACTACAATTACTAAATGACTAGTTAATAATGATGTGCCCCATCAAGTAAAGTCATAACATAATGATACCTTTGCAAATCATTAGCTAATGATTAATTAAAGCAGACAACTGGAAGTTGAAGTGCATAGCTTTGACTAATTGTGTAATTAACACATTAATTTACACTATTAGTTAAGAAAATATGTTATTAAGGAATTAATACACAATGACACATTGAATTAATAGCAATTCATGTATTACTTAATCTATTAATCATATAGACTCTATATTAGTTGCTGATGCAGTAATCATCAATTAATGGTTTAGGTCTTCATGAGTTATACATTAACTCATGATTATCTGTGTATTAGTTAAGCATGAATTAATGCACATTAGTGCACCCGTAAAATCCCCTAAAATGCATCATGCAGCCAAAACCGTAAGGGCTGGAGCTCTGAAACTTTGTCAAATGGTAGGGCCTCAAATTGAGGAGAACCTATCAGAGTATGAGCCCGATTGGCCCATAGGTGGCGCTACAGCAACCAAAAGTACTAAATTGCTCATAACTCTTAGACCGTTTGACTTAGCTTCAATGTTTTTACACCACTGTAATCCCTGGCTCAAGACGGACAAGATGTATATCTCGGATTTCCATTTGGAGAAAACATTTTATTTAGGTTTTTGTCCAAAACCCACTTTTGCAAACTTGTCCCTGTTTTTTTGCCCAATCGGGACCAAACCAGTCTAGGCCTATTCTCTGGACTCTCTAGATAAATAATTATCGAAAAAAAAAGTTTAAATTTTGCATTTGGTTGGCTGTAACAGGGTCGTTTACAAAAGGGGTGGGACAAAATGCACCCAAAATCATATAAATCCTAAAGGAAAACTCAGAATTTCACAAAAATTAATGGGCATATGTCTCATAACATGCCGAAGAAGCAAGCACAGTTTCATGGAGATCGGGCCATAGGTGGCACTATAACTGTTAAAAAGCTTTAAAACCATGTATTTCCAATGTTAAATTGCCTGTATTGATTGTAAATGGTGTTTTACATCTATTATGTCCGTGGATAAATGCATGTTAAATAAAATTGAATGCCTTTTTGATGCTTTTGTGCTTAAAGGCCTGAACTGCTTGAACACCGATAAATGCTGCTTGCAGCTTTAATTATAGTTTACTGGGAACAACATGTTAAGTTTTGGGTAATAAAGGGGTACCACCAGATGTACTGTATGCAAATTATTTATAATGTAATTATTTTAAAACAGGTACCTATTCTGGTAATATATTCCAGGCAAAAATTGTACGTATATTGTATATAAAAGTTATCATCACATTTCTGGCAAAATATGTTCATGTGCAATGTAGTTACAGTGTAATTTTTACATCTGTAGGTTGTAAATTTAACATATACACCTTACACCTACACGGAAGTACACTATAATTACATAGACATACACTGTAATCTCGGATTACTTACGCAGTTGTTTGCGGGTTGTAATGTGAAGTGTTGCCGAAAAATGTGGTATGTTGTTCTTTCTCTAGATGATCTGAAAAAGGCTATGTACCAGCGTCACATTCTCGAGGCTGTGGGAAACTCATGGCTTTCAATGTGTGTCAGTGGACTGTGATATATATGCATGCTTGCCATCAGGAGCCAGTCTCATGCAAACTACCAACACTAACATCTGACCTCTCCTTTGGTAATCGGGAAAGGCAACAGGATGGTTTTAAAGACTCAAGCTCTTTTTAGTTTAATATAAAAATGATCCCATGTGAAATTTATATACTGAAAACAATACACATGCGCTAACTTAATACATGAGAGCACACTTGCTACAGTATTCATTAATCTTTCTTAAGGTTAGTTAGTAAAAGCAAAGATATTCATTGTCAGCTCAAATATATTAAATCCGATAAAACTTAACTTGAAGCCTTTTTATATAAAATGCATTATAAAAGTATTTTAATGCATTAATTCGTAATGCATGGTCTCATGAATAATTGTAATACATTATATACTTGTCTATTCATTGCTACAATGCATTAAAACACATGACAACTGGCATCTGCAAATACTATAGTGAATTTTAACTTTGGTTACAATTATTTATGGAAATAAATAATGCATTTGAACTTGCATTATTAATACCTTTATAATGCATTATACATCAAGTGTAACTGATACAACTATTGATTTTAAAAATGTATTAGTAAATGCTAAAATTAACGTTAAAGCTGCAGTCTGTAGTTTTTGCTCTTTGTCGCCATCTCTGTTCGAAATCTGCAATTGCAGTCATTTACGCAATTATCAACTTTACGTGAGTTGTGCCTCGGCACAATGTTTGAGGAGAGTGTGTGTGTCAGTCGCCGCCGGTGTGGATACTGGCATTCACAAATCACAGATTAGTCTTTTTGGAAGTATGACCAATATAATTGTTTTCACCGGAAAAATATAATCAAAAAAACATCCACTTTTGTTATGACCGACTAAGGGAACAAAAACATTGCAGTAAAGGCCCTTGTACACCGAGTACGAAATTCGCATCAGAAATTTTTGTACGTTAAAAAATAAATACGACCTCACGTTATGTCAATCACGCTTGCACACTGCCTACGAAACTTTCGTCCGTCATAAAAAATAAAAAACAAACACGATTCGGATTCGATTTTCTGCGTTTTTCGCATTCGTAGCAGGCAGTTTGAATGATGTTTTGACAATTCAGAGCCACCAAAAAAACTATTTTTGGACTCAAAGTGTGCAATGGCCTTAAATCGTGCTGATTAAATCTAACGATCGCTTATCGTCATGCAGAACTGTGCAAATTATACTTTGTTCTCAAATTGTTAATGTTAACAACATCAGCGCTGCGTGACTACATGTAATGCGCTCCTGATATTATCCTTGTTTTCGGATGGACCGGTGGAAGTCCAAACGAATACAATGCAGAATAAAGTCGTAGTTTTTGTTATTTTTGGAACGAAATGTATTTCCGATGCTTCAAAACACTGTAACTAACCCACTGATGTCACATGACTACTTTGATGATGTCTTTATTTCCTTTCTGGACAAGGACAGTATACGGTACCAACGGAGGGACAGAAAGCTCTCGGACTAAATCTAAAATATCTTAAACTGTGTTATGAAGATGAACAGGCTTGGGACGACATGAGGGAGAGTCATTAATGACATCATTTTCATTTTTTGGGTGAACTAACCCTTTAATACCTGCAAACAAACAGTCACTTGTTCTGGTTTATCTCCATCTCAAGCTGAATGTGTCAGTATATTAAAAACAGTTACAGACACGCACTGTTTGGTAATTGCAGTTTCTTAGAAAAATGTTGTGATAGTTCGTAGCGAAGGCGTTTCCGTCTCCTATAGGCTAAACGTATAGGCGTATCTCACGTCTATAATAACAAACAGCTGTAAAGAACAAATCCCCCAGGTCTCTTTATACGGGGTAAACCTATAAAGTCTCCTGCTGGGATTTTCATAGTTAAGGATGTAAATACCATTCATTTAAAACTCACACTAATTGCACTATTAACTTCATAATTACTGCAAAAACAACAGTCCAAATGCTTTTGCAGCTGATAGAGTTGATAGTGTGTTATTAAATGTGTGTTTCTGTCGTGCAAGTGAGTGACTCCGAGGTATACACTGTAAACATTGTGTTTTCAATGTAAAATGCTGACATTGTTCCCTGTTCCAGAACGGCCCAGAGAGAGAGAGAGAGAGATACAGAAGCTCTTTGTGTTTTATCACCCTGTTTGTGTGTTTTGCTGTGATGTTTTTTTTTTTATTTTCTTCTAATTATTGGCGGCTGTTTTCTACCTTTGAACTACGCATGGAACATATTAAATGATAAAAATGACAGTGAAGACATTTATAATGTTGTACACTGAAGATACTTTGAAACATCCCAAAATATGCTGGAGAACCTGATCATCAGGAAGAAAAGAAAAGAAAAGAAAAGAAAAGAAAGAAAGAAAGAAAGAAAGAAAGAAAGAAAGAAAGAAAGAAAGAAAGAAAGAAAGAAAGAAAGAAAGAAAGAAAGAAAGAAAGAAAGAAAGAAAGAAAGAAAGAAAGAAAGAAAGAAAGAAAGAAAGAAAGAAAGAAAGAAAGAAAGAAAGAAAGAAAGAAAGAAAGAAAGAAAGAAAGAAAGAAAGAAAGAAAGAAAGAAAGAAAAGAAAGAAAGGAAACAAAGAAAAGAAAGAAAGGAAACAAAGAAAAGAAAGATTTTCAATAGTAATCTCATTTGGACCCCACTGTATGTGAAGAGTTCAGATGCAAAAGCCTCTAAATGCCATTTGAAATTTTCTTCTTTAATGATGATTTTTATCAAGCTTGTATATTTAAGTTCAGTAACTTCACTTAAATGGCAATGATAATTACCTATTAATTGTTATTTAAGTGAAATTAATGAAATAAAATATACAAGTTTGATAAAAATCATCACTAAAGAAGAAAATTTCAAATGGCATTTAGAGGCTTTTGCATCTGAACTCTTCATGTATAGTGTGAGTGAGTGTGTGTGTGTGTGTGTGTGTGTGTAGCCTCTGGTTAAGAAAGTAAGCAGCACACCCCCTTGCAAACCTCTGTGCCAACTGTTATATAACAAAGCTGTTAAAAGAGAAGGGGCCCTAAACGCAACATTATATACGCATCTGTGTGTGTGTGTGTGTGTCTGTTTACAAGAAAGGGCCCTAAACTCAACATTATATATGCCTCTGTGTGTGTGTTTGTGTGCACTGAAAAGTGAGAACTGAATGGATGACATTGAGATTTATGTGTGTGTGTGTGTGTGTGTGTGTGTGTGTGCTTGGTGAACGGCACAGACCTACAAGTGTATTGTGGGTCAGCATATCTGTACTCTGGGATATCTGTACTCTACAAATAATATTAATAAAAGGGTATGTGCTCATTTAGATGTGTGCGTTTTGTGTTATGTACCATATTTTGAAGTGCATTCTGGTGTGTGTGTGTGTGTTTGTACATGTTTTCTATCCCGGTGGGGACTTAAACCTGAATGCACACAGACTCATGGGGACAAATGGACCTAAACTGAGGAAACAAGCTTATAAGTCACACAAAATTAGTTGTTTTTTTGTTTTTTTTTTGTTGTAAAAATGCGAAAGTTTATGGGTCGGTTTAGTGTAAGGGGGCAGAATATACAGTTTGGAGAGTCTCCACAAAGATAGCCAACCGGAAGCGAGTGTGTGTGTAAGGGGCGTGTGTTTATATAACGGGGGGCTGCGCTATATAAGAGTGTGTCGAGGGACTCCGCTCAGAATTCGCTCCTCGAGGCCCAGATTCACACACACACACACACTCCGGACTGAGCTCTGCCGTAGCCATGCCAACCACCGTACTGGGATTGCTGGGAGTTTTGCTCTGCGCCCTTGCTGTTAGTTCTGAGGTCACACCACAGACAGATTTCGACATCGAGAGGGTAAGACTGAGGAATGTATCTAGAACATGTATCCCGCAGATTTGGAATGATTAAGAGACCAGAATATCCTTAACCCTCTAGTGCTCTTTGCATGTTGCATTAATTTTATTTCAATGGAATTAATCTGCTATATTTTAGTTCCATAATGTTTTTTTATTTAATATTTGGTATTTTTGGTGGATTTTGTGGTACTAAATTATATTTACGCTGTATTTATAATCCATTAATTCACTTTTTGAGCATATACCAGAAAATGAAACTTAAACTGTCGTAAATCTTGAATGTTTAGAGCGCAGACTTAAGTTTGATCTCTTTTCAAAGACAACACAAGTTTTGAAAAAATACAGAATTTTACGTTTATTGTTATGAAAAATGTGAAATAAATACTATCTTAAATATTTATATGAAATTTATTTTATCACAACTTTCTTAAATTGTGAGAAAATCAAAGTTGTTTTCAAAATTTGAGCCTGATATTTTTAACCATGAAGAGCACAAATGTGACTATTTCATTAAGGACCATTTAACCTGTTCAAATCACGCCCATGATTTTGTGTGTGTGAGTGTGTTCATATAGCAAGTGTCCAACATTTGTCCCATTCCAATGAAGAAGAAAAAACAAATGTAAAATTTTTCAGTCAAAACTGCACCAAAAGGGAAATGTTGTTGATGCGTGTGTGTCCTTCATATAGGTGGCTGGGAAATGGTACCTGATTGGGTTTGCCACCAATGCAGAGTGGTTTGTCACCCGTAAGGCGCACATGAAGATGGGCATCGCCATGCTGACACCGACCAATGAAGGAGATCTGGAGATGGCTTATTCCAGTCTCAAGTAAGACGAACTGATCACTAAAAATAAGAAACTATTAACAAAACTTTCTCTTGCTTGCACATGTAAATATTTTACCCTCTTGTCCTGTCTTCCCAGATCTGATGGCACATGCTGGAAGATGAACCATCTCGCTCAGAAGTCTGATGTTCCTGGAATATTCAGCTTCCGCAGTGACCGTAAGGAAGACCTGATAGACATGATGAAACACAGTGTAGTGGTTTATACAGGACTCAAATGAGAAATGATGTTTCTTCCACAGGTTGGGAGACTGAAAATCAAATGACCATTGTTGATGTGAAGTATGATGAGTTTGCTTTGATCCACACTGTGAAGACCAAGGCTGGATCCTCCACAGTGCTCAACAAGCTCTACGGTAACACACATTCACATTAACTTGAATTTGTTGCAAGCTGTGAATTCAGATTTTTTTCTTGGGCTTTTCACACTGTGCTTAATCTCAGGTACCCCACTTTAAACCTTGGGTAAAAGATTATGAAACCATGTTCTGTTTATAAAACCCCAGGTTTAGTGTCGCTTTTGTAGTGTTAACCCTGCATCTAGATGGCAAATGTGTGCAGTGCGATATGATCATATTCACATCACATTCTTTAGAAAGTCAATGAAACATAGTAGATATGTAGCCCCGCCACTTTTCCATCACTGTAACGTTACTCGTCGTGTTCTGTCTTCCGGTTTGTATTTCCACAACATGTCGTTAAGATCTTACGGATTTGTGAATGAACCGCACATTTTCAAATCTCCCTGGTCTACTGACATTTAATGTGACATCCACTTCAAACTATAGCTAGCAATGCTCATTATATCTTTAATTAAATCCACTTTACAAGCGAATTACTCTTCAACGGCGATGCTACCAAAAACGGAAGTTAACGGAAATTAACAAAATACTAAAGATGGCGGCGCGCTTGTTTCTCTGGTGAATAAACGATTCGTATCAGTGCTTGAAAGGGGAAAATATAAAACGGTGGTGGAAAACACGAACAGACCGCTTCGTTCTTACCTTTGTAGTTCCAGAAGTCCATTCAGAAAAGACACTTGATCGACAAAGTGTGTAATAATATTGAGAACGCGCATTGTCAGTGCAGGTCGCGTGCTCTCTCTTCCAATCAATGACACACTGACTGAAAACGCAAATAAGTAAATGAGGTCGTTAACCCTGAGTTTAGGATTGTACGTTAGTGTTGGGCGATATGCTCCATTTTCATATCGTCCTATCGTCAGCCTGTGAGATCGGCGATACACGATATTATCGTGAGGGGGCGGGGCTAACTTATTTGATTATTAACTTGATTATTTAGCCTACTCATTCATTTGCTTGTTTTATTAGCCTACTTCGTTTTATATACGAGAATCTTTTTTTCTATTTTGCTAGCAAAGGTGGAGTGTTTATTAATAGGATCAGGTTATTTCCTGGTATAGTGAGGTAAAAAAAAAGAGATCCTAATCCTTTTGTTTGTCAACGGGAAATTTACGGACACATTAGCCTATTCTCATGCCGTTACATGCAGCATTTTGACTAGGGCCTATTTCTGCACGAGATGAAAACACGTTTTAATAATTTCTTGGGTCAGAAAAAGTCGGAGTTTGCGATATGTGTCCCCCTACCAGTGCGCTCTCTGCGCACTTCACATGCGCACTTCATTAAGCACGAAGTACGCGGGTTAATGTGTTTTAAATGCCGGGAGAAACAAGAGCAAGGGCCAAACGTCTAGCTGAGTCGATCGGTTTATACTTATACTTATGACTTGACTCAGATAATTAAGGAAACGTTTACATGATCACATGCATTGTCAAGTTTATTCAACATAATCAGGTTAAGAACGTCGTCGCATGTAAACGCGCTCTATCTCTGAAAGTGAAAGTAAAAACGGACTGCTTTCGGCATCTGCATTAACGCCGCGTTCCCTCAGAGACGACGATGATAACGGTAACTAATAATACTATTTTAGTGATATTATAATTAATACTATTTAGTAATTGTATTGTTTTTAGTGTTGGTGTCATTAAACGTTTTGTTAATGTGTTACGGAAACAAATAGCCTACTGACGAACAACGATGCCGTTTTCATCTTGGATCTGTAGGAAATTGAATTTTGCGTCTGTTAAAACGAGCACTTGATAACTTGTGAATGGATCACCTTGCAATTATATTTTGATGTGGGATGTTTTTTAGTCTGTTTTAAAAACATTCTCTTAGAGGAGTCCTCATTAGTGCGTGTGTTGTTGCAATTGTTATGAGGTGATGTCGTTGCAAATTTAGGCAAGGCAAATTAATTGTAGTTCCTAATATTAATTTAATAACAATACTAGCTTTATAATAATAATAATAGGCCTAATAATAATAATTTAATACATTATGGTAAAAAACGAGCCAATTATCGTATTGATATCGTCAAAGGCATCTGCCATCGGCGATATGTCAGACTATCGTCGATACACGATACTATCGTCTATCGGCACAACCCTATTGTACGTCACCCTATTAATACCCATTAATTGTTAACACTGGGTAAATTATGAGCTTTGTGAAACGAGAAGCAAGATGGATAACCCTGTTTACATGTGGTTTACAATTACATACATAATGACCCAGGGTTAACTGGATCGAGTGTGAAAAGCCCTTCTGATATGAGATTTAAAAAAAAAAAAGGTATTGTGACTCACGTGGTGTACAGAAGTAAAATACATTTCCTGAACCATTGTGCCCTTGAGCAACACACTTGCAGTAAACTGAATCTCTTTACTTCCCCATTCCTCTACTGTCAATTGGCTATGTTATTCTTTCATCAATTTATTTAAAAATGTAATAACTCTAAACAAGGTCCCATCATAGTGCATTAACTAACAATGAGCAATACATTTCTTACCGGCTTATTTCTTATCTTTTAACATTTAGTTGTCCTTTTTTTTTTTGTTAGTTCATGTTAGCTCAAGACAATTTAACAGGTATAACTTGATTTTATATTGGTAAATACTGAAATTAACATGAACTAAGATTAATAAATCATATGCCTTAAAAGTATTATTGTAAAATGTTTGTTGTTGAACATCATGTTACAGAGGTAAATGGATTATGAATGCCCTTTCTAATCTAACTTAAATTTTAGCCTGTAATGTGTAGGCTACTGTAAAAAAAACAAGATCAAAAAACGAAAACTATTTACCAAGTTTTGCATTGATTCTGGCTTTAGTTAATACAGTTTTTGACATCTCGATGTGCTTGTACTGTTTTTGTAGGCCGAACATCCGACCTGAGACAGGATATCTTGGACAAGTTCAATGCGTTTTCTCTGGAGCAAGGCATTCTGCCGGAGAACATCTCCATCCTGCCTAAGAATGGTAAAACATTGTGTGTTTAGAAAGCATGCATCAGATGAATAACCTCTTCAGACCTGACCTGACCATCTTTTCTCTCTAGATGAGTGCCCTTGATCTGCTGAATTGAAGATCCTGATTCCTGACAGACTCATGACTGTAGTGAAACATTTAGTGTGCCCTCTAGTGTTACACTCGTCCCTTTATCCTTCTTAAAGGTCTTTTCTTCATGAGTTTGGACCAATAAAATCTTTTTTGAATCTCTGTAATGTGGCTTTTTTAATGTTCTTCACTTTAAAAAAAAAAAAATGTTTTTTTTTAAGAAAATTCACTATAAAAGGTTATTTATTGGAGCCTAAAATGCTTCTATGAAATCACTGCGAAAAAACACCATTTGGAGCCTTTATTTTTAAGAGCGTGTGATATTATGATTACTTTTAAAATCAGTTACACTGTATAAAAAATAATAATAAAAAGTTGTCTTAAATTAAGTACAATCAACTTGGATTTTTACGTCATTTCAAATTAAATGACATTAAACTGACTAAAAAAATTAGTTGAATCTTGTTGAGTTAAAGCAATGTAAAAACATACTTTTTCATAACTTATTGATTATATAAGGAAATTGCAATGGCACAGTAAAAACAGCATATGTACGGGTGCTCTTAAAACTGTTGAGGCATAAACTGAAGAAAAGGGTAGAGAAGATCAAAAACAAGAGCAGTCTGATTCTACTCATTCAAACTAAATGAAATACTGAAAAAATGAAATAACACATGAAAGTGTGAAAATTAAAAACACCCATTTAGAACCTTTATTTTTAAGAGCGTGTGATATTATGATTACTTTTAAAATAAGTTACACTGGGAAAAAAATTTAAATTATTTTTAAAAAGCTGCCTTAAATTAAGTACACTCAACCTAGATATTTTTTATTTGGTTTTTTTTACAATGTTACTGATTTTTTTAGTCAGTTTTTTAGCCAGTTTTACAGTGTTACTCATTTTTTTGTCAGTTTAATGTCATTTAATTTGAAATGACTTAAACATCTAAGTTGACTGTACTTAATTTAAAGCAACTTTTAAGTCATTTCAAATTAAATGACATTAAACTGACTTAAAAAATCTACTCGAATGAAATACTGAAAAAAATAATTACACATGGAAGTATGAAAATTAAAAACACCCATTTGGACCCTTTATTTTTAAGAGCGTGTGATATTATGATACTGTAAAAAAAAAATTAAGTACAATTAACTTGGATTTTTAAGTCATTTCAAATTAAATGACATTAAACCGACTTAAAAAAATCTAATCGAATGAAATACTGAAAAAAAATAATTACATATGGAAGTATGAAAATTATATAATGAACAAAAATGCACATCATTTTTGTTTTTCAAAGTTGTCTATACCAGCTCGTCTCGTCATGGTGTGTCCAAAATATTTGACTGGTACCAAATTCATATTAATGCATAAATAATAAATCACTTCACAGTAAATAGCTTTGACTAAAACCATCTCCCACATGAATAAATGTAAATGGGAAGCATTTATAAAAAGACCCTGAATCACACTTCCACAATAAACAGAGAATGCAGGAAAATACTTTGCCTTTTATTTCCTTTTTTTTTATCATTTTTAAACAAATGTGAAGATACATCCATGACAACACAAAGTTCTGAACTCCTCTTTCCAAAGTGTTTACATCTACACTCTCTCTTTACAGATCTGTGTACAAAACAATAAGTTATAGTCCCATAGATTCCTACTTACATTTAACTATACAACAAAGTTTAAACGGTGACCAAATAAATATCTGCAGTATAAAAATGATCACAGGGAGAGGAAGAGGCCCGGGAACGTTAGGAGGAAGTGCTTCGGTCAGCGAGCGCAGCGACCGATTCCCTTCCCGACCAATGGCATCGTTTGAGCGAGAAGAAGGTGTGGCCCTCGTCGTTACTAATGGTGCGGTTCGGACACAAACAGAGGCTTTTTCGAGTTCCTTTGGAAACCTCTAGCCAATCACATGCAAAGCTGGGTATGACATCATCCATCACAGGTTGGTGGAATTTTGATCCAAATTCTTGTTTCAATTAACGTCACATACACACACAAAACAGAGCATTTCCAACATGATTTGCCTTGTCAATTCCAGTTTTTAGTTTGCCTTAGTAACTGTAAGGGGACGCCAGCTTGAGAGAGGTCTGACGTCGACTATTAAGACTATTAGTAGGTATCAGGAGGCTATACTGTGTGTATTTGCATTGACCGCACATGAACACGACTTGGAACGGTCACTCGAAGGGTTAAAGGTGAGAGGTTATTAATGACGACCGCAAACATATCTGATGCATTGCTTTGAGAATAAACCAGGAAACTCTGCTATCCCTCTATAATACACACACACACAGAAATATGATCATTTCTAATCTTTACTGCATGTTGTGTACACTGATGAGGGAACGCTTGGCCCGATATACGGTCATTAAAAATGCTTTTGCAAGACATGATTGGCAAACTGAACCTTATATAGTGATCAGAATTCATATGGCTGAATATCTCTCTCTAAAAAATAAAAAAAGTAAAATACACAAATTCTCAAGTCAAATTTCACCCCAAAAACAAGAGATTAAAATAATAAATTATATTTCCAATCTATTAAGTTTTGCATTGAGACACTTGAAAATATTTGTACTCATATATTATATAACGGTAGTAATGGCATTGCAGTAAAATACTTTTATATTTTATTGTACAGTAATGAAAACACCATTTTCAACATTTATTCTTATTTAATTCCTATGCTTATAATGCATTTTAATGGTGATATCATAACTGTAATCTAAAAATACTTACTGAAATACAATACTTTTGTGCTAATTTAAACACAAATCAGAAAATACTACCATTGTGTTTTGTTTATCTCTTGATTGTTGGGTTAAAAATGACCCAAGCGTCCCATTAAGTCAACATGTTTAGTAAGTTCTGTGGTCCCATACATCCAAATGAAATGCATTTAAATCAACTCACAACATGAGAAAACATTTACCCTTGCATGATTAAAATCTGTCCTCTGTTACCATAGAATTCAAGCTTTCTTTAAATCAAAAAGGGAGTATATGGTCTCACATACCCAAAATGCATTGCTGCAGTCTCGCGCTGTTCTGACGCGAGTTCAGCATGCGCTCAAAATGACCAACAATGATAGCAAAGTGAAGGCAGAGAACTGTGTTTAAAACAACTTTGTTCTGGAGGTGAATAGACTTGATCCAGCAAGTTAAAACTAAATTAAAAAGAAATGCAGCAGTAGACAACTAGTTCTGCATAAACCTTAAAGGAATAGTTCACCTAAAAGAAAAATTATATTACCGTGTATTTTCAAAGAGATTTAAAACGATTTGAAAATGTCAAGATTTTCCTACCATATATATATATAGTAACTGAAAAGCTCCAAACGGACAAAAAAAAAGCAATAAAAGTCGTAAATATGACTTATGTTGTTACAATTATTCCAATATATGTGACTTCTAAGAAACAGAGCAAAAGTTAAAGGGATAGTTCACAAAAAAAAACTAAAATATTGTCATTTACTCACTCCCAACTTGTTCCAAACCTGTTTTAATGTCTGTATTAATAACATTTTTCTGTATTAAGAGACTTTTTTTTTTGGTCCCCATTGACTTCTATTGTATTTTTTTTCTACACTATAGAAGTCAATGGGGACCAAAAACTACTTTATTACAAAAATTCTTCAAAATACCATTTTTTATGTTAAATAGAAGAAAGAACTTAATGCGGGTGTGGAACAACTTTAGTAAATGACAACAATTTAAATTTTTTGGTTGAACTGTCCCTTTAAATCACATGAAAGCCTCCATTTTTTAGCAAATACTCAACGCATTCTCATCCCAGGTCATCATATACTGACGCTTTTGCCAATGCGTATACATCCAACGGTGCCTTTTTATGAGCTTGTGACTATAATGAAAATGGGAAAAACATGAAAGTGATTGTGAGTAAATGACGACTTCACTTTTAGGGTGAACTATTCCTTTCAAACACATTAGTTGTTACAGATGTAGTCGTTTGATTCTCCACCAGATCAATCATGATGAACGCTTCCTGCTATCATTACAGATTTGTGAGACCACACATTCCCCATTACCCTGTCCTGATCATACTAACATTGCAAAATAAGAGTGCCTGGTAATTTCCAACGTTTTTCCGAACATTAAAAACATTTCCTGGTGTCCACGTTTTTAAGCAGGTATCAAGCAGACGGACATGCTAGTAAAGTGCAAGATTGAGTGAGAAATCCATCACATGGTCCTATACTCAAAAAGCATTTCGATTTCAGCGTGAACGCAAGACTCAAAAATGCTTCAGGAATATGCACCTGATCCCAGAGGCTGGACGTACACATTAGTTTCATCAAACATAAAACGGTTAAAGTTAAAGGAATAGTCCACCCAAAACAAAAATGTCATTATTTACTAATACTCACCCTCAAATCGCATGCGGTTTTATTTCCTAGAGAAGAGAGGAAAATGTAAGTGTATAACACCTTAAATTTGGGGTTGTCCTCACAAAAAATGTTTCACGACTTGACAAGATCTGGAATATAGTGCATAAAGACTATTATTATGGTGCTTTTTAGAGCATTTATGATAAGAAACATTGGTAACACTTTACAATAAGGTTCATTAGTTAACATTAACTACGTTAGATAGCGAAGTGAACTGTCTTACAAAGTTCTCAATGCTTCGTTTTGCGTGTATGGACCCTCATTATGTTACTGTGTTAGTGTGGGGCTATTTTGAGCCTTGTTAGTGGTATAAACTAGCGATTTCTTTTTACTTAGTCAAAACCCCCATTGCTAGCATTATACGCTAAACAGTTTTTAGAGATAAAACTCTTTAAATTCGATTATCATGAAAACAAATATCAGATAACGATTGACTAGGTACCGATGTTTTGTTAGACCAAATGTTCATTGTTCGCCGGAGTTCTCCTTTAATCTTTGTTCATGTTAATTTAAACATTTACTAACACTATTAAAATCTTGTTAACATTAGTTAATGCACTGTGAACTAACAATGAGCAGCTTTATTTGTATTAACTAACATTAACAAAGATTAACAAATACAGTATTGCTCATGGTTAGTTAAAGGGTAACTAAACCCCTGGTCAGAGCCTGGCTCCACCCACTGGCAATATTTGAAAAGCGGAGATGGAGGGGACGAAATAGACGCTAAAATACTCTATCCTGATCGTTTTCAATACTCACAATTCCAATTCCTGACTCCCTAAAGTGGTTTTGACGACACAAGATAGTTTTTATACTGCCAAGGGCGTGGTGAGCTGAAACCTGCGTGCGTCACGAAGTGCGGAACATCCAATAGGAAAATTCAACTGCAGTAGCCACGTTCAACCTGAAGAGGGCAGCACTGAGCAAAGACGTTTTTACGCCATATATTGTAGAAATAGAACACTTTATAAACAAATGTCAAAAAAGTTACTCGAATCAATGACTGGTTTTAATAAAGATCCATTCTTACAGATCATTAACTAAAAAAAGTTGGTTTAGTGTTTAGCAGTGTTGTAGCCTCGAGACCATATTTTAATGGTCTTGGTCTTGTCATGGACTCGTGTGCATTTGGACTCGGAATTGACTCGTACTCGAACATTTTTTTTTTAGGACTCGGACTTATTCCCGAGTCCACTCGAGTTCAATTCAAAATATTTTTCATGATTATTAATGTATGTTAATAAAATATTTATTTAAATTGATTGACACGCCCAGTGATTGGTGATTTTCTAGTGCGCAACTGCGCATGACAAATTGTAATAAAATTACTTTTAACACCACCTACTATGCGGCCTTTTTACCCGAAACTGATCATATTTGTTAAACTCTAAGTAAATTCAGTAAAAAAAAGGGTTTCTCTAAGTAAATAAAAGTAAATTAGGTAATCAACCCTCACTGGTCTCGGTCTCGACTCGGACTCGACCGTCTCTGGTCTCGGACTCGACTCTCTATGGACTCGGTCTCGACTCGGACTCGACTCTCTCTGGTCTTGCCTCGACTCGGACCGAGTGAGGTGGTCTCGACTACAACACTGGTGTTTAGTTACTCTTTAACTAACGAACGTTATTGTAAAGTGTTACCGAAAAGCATAAATAAAATATCATAATAATGTACTAAATTAAATATTAGGCCAATATAAAATGCAAAAAAATATATTCTCTTTTTTTAATTAGCTAAAAAAACGGTTTTGCACAACATGAGGGCGAGTGAATGACGACCCCTTCGATTTTCAGGTGAACTATTCCTTTAAGACTGCAAACCATGTGATCATTTAGCATAAAGCATGTTCATATGCACGCTCTCGCATACAGACACAACACACACACACGTGCGCGCGCTGCTATGCATGAAAGGTCTTTGCAAGAGTTTCTAGCATGAGGGATTTCAAATCAATGGTTGTTTAGTGTCTTTACGGAAGTGAGCGGAGGAAGGTGTTCATTCTCCCGGCACCATGTCTTTATGGTGTCTCATAATGTGCTGGTTTTTCTCCGAAGGCCTCCGGAAGCCCTTGGAGCAGTACTGACAGCGGTGAGGATAGTCTTTCGTGTGGATGGAAATAACGTGTCTTTTGAAGCCAGACGCGTCTCCCGTGCTGTAGTCGCAATACTGACACTGATACACACGCCTTTCCCGCGGACCCTTGGAGCCGATGGCTTTCTTTACCGAGGGCGCCGCTAACTGCGCCGCCCCTATAGTCCTCTTGGGGGGGCTCTTTTCTGTGGGCGGGGCTTGTGGTGGTGGCGACGACTCGGAAGTGGGCGGAGTCGGTTGTTGCGACGTCTGTTGTTGCTGCTGCTCCTTCGTGTGAACGGATAAGATGTGCCGGCTGAGTACGAACGGGTCCGCGATCTTAAAGTTGCAGTGGCGGCACTGGTGCAGTTTCTTGGCTTTGTGCGACGCGGAGTGTTTCTTAAGCTCGGACGGCCGGTGGAAGCCTTTCCCGCAGATGGCGCACTTGTGCGGGTAGTCTTTAGTGTGCACGGAAATGACGTGCCGTTTCAGGTCGCTGGAGTTGGAGCTGCGATGGTCGCAGTGGTTGCACTGGTGTCCGCGGGCGTCCTCGTGCGTCGCGGCGTGTTGCGTCAGCTCGTCCTCCTCGGCGAACGTCTGACCGCAGCGCTCGCAGCGAAACGGAAGCTCGCGGCTGTGCTTCGTTTTCACGTGCGTTTTTAGGTTGGACGAATCGGCGGATTTGTAATCGCAGTACATGCACGAGTACGGCTTCTCGCCGGTGTGCGTGCGCATGTGTTTTTTGAGCTCCGACGGGTGGCGGAAACCTTTCCCGCATTCCACGCATATGTGCGGGAAGCTCTTACTGTGAACGGCCAGCAGGTGGCGATTGAGCAGCCCTTGCTCGGCAGTCTCGTAATCGCAAAACTTGCACTTGTGCGTCTTGGCCGTGGCGGCAGGAGGAGAAGGCGACGCGATCGCCGTGGGCGTTTTCTGTTCGCGGTGGTGGTGCTGGAGACGGTGCGAGAACAGCGCCGCCTGCTGGTGAAACTCTTTCCCGCAGGTCTCGCATTCGAACGGCGCTTTGTTGCTGAGCGCGTGGACCTCCATGTGGTTGTGCAGACTGGCTTTTTTGTTGGTGGTGAAGTCGCAGTCCGTGCACTGGTACTTTTTGCGACTCAACACGTCCTGGTGGTGGTTGCGAGTGTGTCGCTTCAGGAAGCCGCGCGATTTGAACTTCTTACCGCACAGCATGCAGGGGTAGACCGTCAGAGGCTGTCCGTACGGGCCGATGATGATCGCTGGGGAGGAACGAGAGATGCGGACAGTGAGAGGATGAAGGAAAATTTGTTTTGTAGCTCACATTATGCAGATTGAACTAAAACTATAAAAAGAAGCATTTATGTTAATTGAAATCAAATATATTAAATTCAATTCAATTCACATTTATTTGTATAGCGGTTTTCACAATTCGCATCGTTTCAAAGCAGCTTTACATAGAGTGATCTGTTATCAGAGGTTACTTCGATGTATTTTCAAGTGTACAGTTGGGATGCGCAAAGATTAATCGCATCCAAAATAAGTGTGTGTTTACATAATATATGTGTGTGTAGTGTGTATAATTAATTTGTATATATAAATATCCACACATGCATGTATATATTTAAGAAATATGTGCATATATTTTATATATATTTATTCACAATTAATATTATATATAAATATAAATATTTGATATATTAATAACACATTTAAGAAATATGTGCATGTATATATTTTATATATATTTATTCACAATTAATATTATATACAAATATAAATATTTGATATATTAATAACACATTTTTCTTAAATATATACATGCATGTGTGGGTATTTATATATACAAATTAATTATACACACTACACACACATATATTATGTAAACACAGACTTTTATTTTGGATGCGATTAATCGCGATTAATCGTTACCCATCCGTAGTGTACAGTTACAGGGTTTCTGCAGGTTTCACAAAGTCAAATTTAAGACTTAAGACCATTATGAATGAAATTTAAGACCTATATCATGACAAAAAAAAAAAACGTACAAAGGAAACATGTAACGAGTCTCAAAATTATTTGCAAAGTAATTTAATTTATTCAAACTGAAC
The DNA here is from genome assembly GCF_988280905.1 of Pimephales promelas. Classification (NCBI taxonomy): domain Eukaryota; kingdom Metazoa; phylum Chordata; class Actinopteri; order Cypriniformes; family Leuciscidae; genus Pimephales; species Pimephales promelas. Next base: position 48,067,257 of record NC_142772.1, read on the forward strand.
ATTCAGCAAAAATCAGTACAAACGGTCCCGTGATTTTGTACATTTTTGTAAATTATGGCTAAACTTCCACGTCCCCATAGCCGAATAAAATCCGTATTATGTCTGTCTGTGGTATCTGAGATACCCACCAATAACACAAAACTGAAAACTGATTGGCTGTTGCATGTTGGTCTATTTTGTAGTCATAATACAGCAAATTAAGAACTACAACTACGTAATATAATTTTTTTTAAAAATCATTCCAAAGCGCTGCAGGAGCATTTCAATGAGATTTACATGGACATAGGAAAATTAAGACCCATTTAAAAAGATTTAAGACCTAGGACACAATACTTCAGCAAATTTAAGACTTTTTAAGGCCTTAAATTGTGATTTTGAAATTTTAGACTTTTTAAGTATATTTTCATTCTGTATATCAGTCATATCAGTATATTTTCATTCTGATGTGAACTCCTCCTGTAAGCAGTCCAGTGGCAGGTGTGTGTGTGTGCGCTAATACCTGTCTGGACCTGTCGGGGTTCGGCTCGTCTCTTCTTGCCGTGTTGCCGGTTGAGTTTGTCCAGTGCGTCCGACTCGTCGATGTGCAATAACGCGCTCGCTGCACCGTTACGGTTCTCACAGCCCTCGTCCGCACCTGCTTATGACATCAGCATATCCAAAAATGATTTATGACTCGATGACATCCTAATGAATGCAAGATCACAACGTTAAATGCTCATATCAGTCAACCACTATAATCAAACACAACATGAGAGCACAGGAAGTGTGTTTCTGCAACACGGTTTCTACTTTCAAACATGAAATGCATAATTAAACTCAGATTAACCAGCACTTCCATCACATTTGACATGAAGGTTTCTAGTGTTTGTCCAGCACATTAAAGAAAGGCTATTTTGACATTTCATCACTGCTGGGTTGACAATATCAATTTCAAATTTTAATTAATCTTTATGTGCGAACATAACTTCCGAAAACATTATTTCTAAGCGCATGCCACCCAATAAATCAAAATATTCTTGTTGCTTTGTTGATATGAAAAAAGTATTGCAAATTCCATCAGTTTTATTACAAAATCCAAACAATAAATGACGTATTGGTGGTGTGACACTTTACCTGTTTATTATCCTCTTTATTTAATGTATGTTTGAATAAATGTCATGAAAGTTAATGTTTAAATGTTTATATTTAAAAATTAGAAGAATATATCAGAAAAAAATATTATTATAAAGACAATATAAATTTTGTTGTAAATATGCAATTTAAATTACTTTCTTATTTCTTCTTCTTATTATTATTATTAAATCTAAAAATAAATGGCAATTGAATTTAGTAGTTTGGACTTGTGTTGTCCATTTTAAACTTTAATATTATAGAATTATCCCAAATATATGTATAGTTTACAGCATTAGTCGAGATTATTTTCCATAGAGAAAAATGAACATGTTCTGTACCTGATATATATTTAAAAAATAGAATATATCATAAAAAAGTGATTATTATAAAGACAATATAAATATTGTTGTAAATATGCAATTTAAATGACTTTGACTTTTTTATTTGACTCTTTCTTATTATTATAATATCTAAAAATAAATGGCAATTGAATTTAGTAGTTTCGACTTGTGTTGTCCATTTTAAACTTTAATATTATAGAATTATACCAAAGATTGAAAAATTGGCATGTTCTGTACCTGATATATATTTAAAAAAAAATAGAATATATCATAAAAAAGTTATTATCATAAAGACAATATAAATATTGTTGTAAATATGCAATTTAAATGACTTTTGACTTTTTTATTTGACTCTTTCTTATTATTATAATATCTAAAAATACATGGCAATTGAATTTAGTAGTTTCGACTTGTGTTGTTCATTTTAAACTTTAATATTATAGAATTATACCAAAGATTGAAAAATTTACATGTTCTGTACCTGATATATATTTAAATCATGAGTCAATAGCCAGCCCTACATTTCATAATTCCTGGTGTTGTTGGTAGTCAACAGACACTGGCTTGTTTAAGTTCCTGTTTTCCTACATGATCTGTGTTTGTGAAATGAGGAAGCGTCGCGTGTCCTGACCGTATGCCGCTGCCCACGCCACAGGCATGAAGTCCTTGCTCAGGGCGGTGCCATCATACGGCCGGTCATGAGGAACCGGCTCCTCTCCTCCAACCACCACCTCCATGTACACCTCATCCGAGAGCTTAGAGCCTCCTGCACACACACACACACACAACCAAACAAAAACACACCGAAATATTCAATAACAGTGTCAAAATTTAAATCATAATGTTGGCAGAGACATCATCCATATAAGTAGAATGTTTCACGCCAATTCAATCTTTCAAATCAAAGTTTCATCATTGAAAACATATTGAATTTGTAGCTTAGTAAATCAAACAGGGACAATAATGACGGGTTCGACAAGTTCCCAGAAAGTTGCATAATTTGACATTTGCAGAACAGAAAGAACGAAGCGTTTTGAGATGAAACTAAGAGGCTATTTGAGCTTTTGCACACATGAAGAGATGGGCGGCATAGCTAAAATCTTAAAGCTCAGTGTGAATTACTTTACACCAGTAATGCTAAACATCACAATATAGTTATTTATGCTGGAAATGTAAGTACTTAAAATATTATATTAAAGGCACACCGTGTAACTTTTAGCCAAAAGTTACACAAGTTATTTACAACAGTACAAGTACTCCACAACGCCTCTATGGGTCACTGTTTGACAAAAACGGAATTTCTACATAGTGTGCCTTTAAAGGTGCCATCTAACATCATAAATCAAATCCTACTCCATATTCCATAACAGATGGGGGCAGTATACCTCCAAAAAATGACTTGTGCTCCTACCATCGCGCATGTTATTCAAATCATTTGACATGATAGTAAAAGGTTGGAAGACCGCAGTTTCACGTGGAACATTTGGAGATTTTTAGAGATCAGAGACTCAATGAACTAAACACTAGAGTGAACTAAACTAAACACTATGAATCTCAACACTAAATGATGAAGACCGCCTCATAGATCTCAAAAACAAGCTGGTGCATTTCGACGGTATGGGAAAATAAAAGCTTGGGCAATTATTTGAAGTTTATGGTATTCATTTTGTTCATATTACACTTTTATTGTTAGTGAATTAATTTGACAGACAGCATTCGCTGATGTTGATCAAGCTAGCGCCGTGAATTCACCGTGAGACACACGCAATTGACACTTAGCAAGCAGGTTAGTTAAGCTCTCAGATTCTGTCAATTATATTACGCAATTCAAAGAATAAATACCGTTTTGGCGCTTGTACATGTTACACTACAGATCCCTAGCGCACGTGAACCGATCGTCTCTACTAGCTGGAAAAAGAACACGAACACTGGTGAAAGATACAGTATGCTACAACTTACCAAAATGTATTCCTCATGCATAATGTCGACCAATCATTTTTTGAACTCTTCCCTGAACTGAAATGTAGTAATTGGCTGTATTTCCACTCGACTGACATCAGGTTCAAGTACACACACAAGCCGGCGCGAGCGCGACTCACTCGCGTATTGCAGTTTGGCTGGTGCTAACGTTGCCCGTCCGCATACCGCCTCCCATGGCCGGAACTGGTATTACGATACCTGCCGGGCCGGGGCTAGTAATTTAGCATGCTAATTCAGGTTAATATCTCGGCAGCACTATAACTTGTCAGTTTTTTAATGACATCTTTGCACTTATTTCTTCTCATTCTTTTGATGCGTGTAGCTCATTTTTCGTATATTGTTACCTCAATTATTGTATATGGCACCTTTAAATAAAATAGATTTTAATACAAAATTGTATTAAATAATCATGTATAAATGCCTATTTTTGGATAAATCAGTGAAAAAAAAAATACTGAAATAATAAACAAAAAGTGATGTCAGTTTTTTTGTTTCAGTTTGTTGAGTTACTAAAACTGAAATAAAAATTAAAAAAAAAAAAAAAACTAGTAAAATAGTAAAATAGAGGGGATCAGGCCGTGAGTGCAGAGACATCTCTGCGTGAGTGCTATTTACGACAGTACAAGTACTCCACAGCGACTCTAGGGGTCACAGTTTGACAAAAACGGAAATCCTGCATAGTGTGCCTTTAACAACACCTCATATATTCAATGCTTGCAATTATATCAGCCTCGGTATAGACGTCAGACCTGATGCCACATTTCTACTGTTCAATTGTATATACAGTTGTATACACCCAGATGCGTTAGATAATCAGTGCGAGTCTCTCACCATCAGTCTGTGTATGATGACCGTCTCCCACAGACATGTAGACCATCTTCTCTCTCAGCGGACGAATCACAGGCTCAGCCAGAGCGACGGCCTCGTTCTCACTGAGGTCCACCGTCTCTCCTGCACACAAATCAAGCGACACACAATTACTCGCCGATCTGGAGTTATTAAAGTGACACACGGGTCACAGATCAGGGCTTTTTAGGGATGAAACTATAAAATCCAAAACTATAAAATTATATAAATAATACAAAAGTAACACTGACTCAATCTCTTGACTCACCGAGGTCGTCCTCTCCCGAGTCTGCTTTAAAGATGTAAACTTTAATGACTTCCTGTCCGTCCTCATCTTTCTCCACCTCCTGGTCATCTATCGCCCCCTCTACCGTCACCTCCTCTCCGTCTCCCGACACCATCTTACCGGCGTCGTCCACTACAGGAAGGAAGACAGACCACCATAAACATTATGAACAGATCATTAGTTCTATGCCAGAAAAACTAATGAAGGGAAAGAAGTCCAAAAAGATTTGATTCAACTGACTGAAATTAACAGGAAATAAACTCTAAGCTAAGCGAATGAGATAGTTAACCAATAAAATAAATTAATTAGAGACGAATGAATGAATGAATGAACAAACAAAAAAAACTGATTGATTGAATAAACAAATGAACAACAACTGAACTGGTATCTTAGTGAATGAACGAATAAATGATCAAAAGAACTATGGGTGGTTAACCAATGAAATACATGAATTAGACACAAATGAACAAATAAAATGAATGAACGAAGAAAAAACTGACTGAATAAATAGACTATATAGACTAGCAACTAAGCGAGTGAACGAACAAATGAGCAAATTAACTAGTTAACCAACCAATAGAATAAATTAATCAGAAACAAATGAATAAACAAAAGAACTGATTGAATAAACAAACAACAACAAATAAACTGGACATTTACTGAGTGAACGAACAAATGAGCGAATTAACTAGTTAACCAATAGAATAAATGAATTAGAAACGAATTAACAAATAAATGAACGAATTAACAAAAAACTGATTGGAATAAATGAATAA